>NC_091476.1:27184376-27489786 GCF_036971445.1 Narcine bancroftii
AAGTTTATAGTTATTCCTTTAGGATCTGATGACTTTTGAATGAATGAAAATTTAGTCTCACTCAGGTTATGATACTTTCCTTTTAAGCATTATGCCATGATGTTCTACATCACTGAACAGACTTCAATTGGACCCTAAGACTCGGCCAAACTCTGTTTAACAAGAGCAAATAAAAAGAGATTAGTCAGACTCATCAAACTAGCCTAAACCAAACAACACACAAATATTAACTGCACTCAAAAGCATCAAATGCATTTCCTGCAGCCACCAGCAATGCGAATGCACAAAACACCAAGATATGCTCTAGGCAACGGTGTGATTGGAATAGGTGAAATAGGACAACTTTATAATAAAATGGGTGGCAACCAGGTAACAGCTTGAGCCAAGATATGAAATCAGGAAACAGTGTGACAGGGAATATAAGCCCTAGGAATAAATGGAGAGGGAGTAGGGACTCAGAGAACAGCCTGGAGATCAACCCAAATCGGAGCAAAAAAAATGTTGCCCTCGGGAAGCACAAGAACTACAGATGCTTTAAGCTTGAGGGAACAATGAGAAGTAGGAGGGGATTCAGCAAGTTGGGCAGCATCCATGAAGAGAGAAGGACAGTAAATGTACTGGGTTGGGACCTTTTTTGAGACTGGGATGGTAAGGGGAGATACCAGGTGGAAAAAGTGGCTGAGGTGATAAGATACTGGACAAAAGAAGAAAGGAGAGTTGCAGAGAGGTGATGGAAGAGACAACAAAGTAGGGGGGAGGGATACTTTGAGACAAAAGTGAGTACAGGAGCTCCAGTCTTATCTGTGAAAGCGTCTCTTGTTCTCATATTGGCTGCTTCATCAACATCAGGTACCCATGAAACCAGAGTGGAACAATCCACAAAGTGCCCAGGGAACTCAGGAGGTCATGCAGCATCCATGGAAGCACAGTCATCATTTCAGGCCCGAATCCTTCTTCATGCTATACGACCTACTGAGTTCCATTAGCACTTTGTGTACTGGTCAGGTTTTCCAGGTAGAGTCCTGGTAAGTCAGAGTACAGAGGCCTATTGCATTGAAGGGTTTGAGATCCAACATCCATTATGATTTTTGTGAGAATAAGAAGGAACATGAGACCTTATTAAAGGAAGGGTGAAATTATTGTAAAGTCAGGATCAAAGGTTACTCCAAGAAAGCTGAAACTAAACAGAGGGAAATATAGATCTTAAGATTGCATTATAATGGAGAGATCCATTGGGTCATGCAGTCAATAGAGTGCCAATCTATCATCCCAGGTTCTATCCTGACTGTGCAGAGTTTGCATATTCTACTTGTGCATCAGTTTTCCCCACATGTCCTGTTGTCCTTGCACTCCCAAAGATGTATGGATTTGGTAAGTCAATAGGACACTGTGAATTGTCTCTAGGATTTAGGAGATAATGGAATCTGAATGTGGGGAGAGTTACAGTGAGCTTTGCATCAGAACCTGTTGATCTGTACAGACGATGGGAAGAAAGTGCTGTCTGCAGGGTGGAATGAGGGTTATATCACTCCAGCCTAATGGAAAGCAACATAAATTCTATCAAACTCACCTTGAGAATGGCCTATTGGAACATTTTGGGTACTTAAAGGATCCTAATTCAGAGAATTTATATCATTCCTTCTCTTAAAATAGTGAGGAATGTATGTAGAATGCAAATGAATGCAAATAGAGTGGAGAATATGAAAACCCCTTTTGTACAGATGAACTAGGCATTGCAAATAGCTTGGAGCATTGAGAGCTAATTATCCACAACAGTTCTATCTGGAGTATGCTGGCGCAATATTACACTTTTGTACAATACTAATACAAAGGCTCAGTGGAAGCTCCACCCTACAGCCTGTGACTTGGAGAATGCTGTCAGAGGAAGAAAAAGGTCTTCGTCCTGTGATGGATACCTGTTGGGTTCATTTGGAGCAACTGATATTTCGCAATATTCATTATTCCAATTGACATTATACCTCACCATACCCCCATCAGATGGAAAGATTTAAGAAGTATCTACTCACCAACTGGGCATGGACATTATTCAGTTTGATGTGGTCATTTTTGGTCCTCTGATTACAGATTGAACCATTTGTAGATTCCCACCAGAATCTGATCAGAACCACTTCCCCCTCCTTTTCCCATAGGTTTGTAGGAGAGAAAAAAAACACCAACCTCCACATTGAAGCTTGTATGGAAAAGAAGTGGGCAGCACAGTTAGTGTAGAGGTTAGCGCAATGCCTTTACAGCGCTGGCGACCCTGGTTCAAATCTGGCACTGTCTGTAAGGAGTTTGAACATTCCCCCATGTCTGCGTGGATTCAAATGGACAGGGGCACAGCAGATAAAAAATAGAAGAGCAGTGTGGCTGATTGCCTCACAGTTTTAGTGATCCAGCTTTGATCTTGACCTCCAGTCCTGTCTGTGTGGGGTTTGCATGTTTTCCCTGTGACAGTAGGAACCCACTCAGCATAAATGAGTGATGAGAAAATCAGGGTGAATTGGAAGAGCCTGTAAGAGTGAATAGGTAACAGGGATATGAAGTGGGCAAATGTAATTAATGGGATTGCACTGAGAGTTGGCATGGTCTCAATGGGCTGAATGGTCTTCTATGTCATAAGAACAATGGAAAAGAGGAGAAGTATCAACTTACAGTATATTGAAGAAAAGGAAACCAGGATATGAAATGATTGATGCATGAAAAGAACTTTGTTCAAATTTACCAATTCCTATGAATATTAAACCGACAGATCCAGCAATAGTAATGAAAGCTGTTACAGACCCAAGTGAATGCTCTTTAATTTACATTTTATGTTCTGTTTCAATGTTAACATGCAATTCCTGTACTGAATGTCTAATGTTATGGTGGTGTCGGAAATTTAAATCAGAAGATGGGAAGTCTTTGGATTATGAGAAAATCTGTGGGAGATACAAGAAAATGAGTTTATGCTTGAGTTCTTTTATCTGTAATGCTGAGATCTCAAAATTTCATCTAAGGTGAGGAAAGAAAATGAGGATATACATAAATACAGTAAAAGGAGCAAAACAAGTGGTCCCTTGGGATACTTTCAGTGTAATATTGATTCAGCTGATACTAATTCTTACTTTACCTGCGATTAGGATGAAATGTAAGATAGAAAAACAATAATAAAGATAATCTAGTAAATGCAAGATAGAAGACCCAGGACATGATATTCAAAGGGAACATATGGGTTATCTTGAGTAATTATTAAGAAAACCGATTCTCAAGGACCAAGGGAGGGAATCCCGTTGCTGAAGAACCAAAAAACATCTGAATGCTGTATAGTGATAGTGGTCTGATCAGAAGGAAGATGTGGATAATTTTGGCACAATTGTCAATTTTTTTGCCAAGATCCATATCCATGTTACAAATATATTTTATTGGGCTCTTACTTTAACTTAACCTCACTATGCACAAGTGTGTGTGTGAAATCCAAAACCATTACAGTTCAGGTATCATTCTGAAGAGATTATTTTAAAGTTCAGTCAGTTTTGTTTTGAAACTCAGATTCTTTAAATTGAATTGAATTGAATATTTATTTATATGGCACATTTTAAACACAACGGAATGTTGCTCCAAAGTGCTGTACACCAATTTCTAACATAATACACAAAGCACAAAATCAACAAACACAAAAGACGAGACACTGGACAAGAGAGTCATTTCGCAATAATGGGTTGGAGAAACACGTGGGCAGTGACAAGCTGCTTAAACACTCTGGCATGGCTGACTCAGCCCCATGCCCTACAAGCCCAAACTATCTGGGCAGGCATTGCAACGCCCTAGTCAACTATGACAAAATCGAGGCCAAGATTTTTATCTGAGGTCAAGGGAATCAAAAAAAATTCAAAGCTTTTCATTATTTCTTAAAGCTGTGTCAATTATAATAAAGCAGCAGTAAAAAAAAAAGAGATAAAACTTTTGGAGACTGGTGCATCATGAGGGTAAACCACAACAAGACACTTTAGACTAAACACAATTTAGACTTTTGACTCAAAAACATTGTGTAAAATTAACTAAATTACAAGCTACACTAAATTTACTCAGTTTGTACTCAGTTGCTCAGTTTGTACTGAGCTTGTACCCAGTTGCAATTATATAAAAAAACCCCAAAAAGTCTGTGCCACCAATACTTCGACTAGGAACCAACACTAACACCATAGGGTTGAAAGACCACAGCAGCCCTCTGTAGCTCAAGTAAGGAGTCTCTCTGTTCATGTTCTCTGGTTCCTGGGATTATAATATAGGCACCTCTGTGCCCCACAAGCACCCATATTGCCACCAACTCCCATAACGTGGCCCCTCAGGAGTGCCCCAGCAGCATGGAGAAGTCCCAGCCCCATAAACAGTCCACAGTTCAGCTCCATATCCTCGGTGAGGCATCCCTTCAAGCACGTTTACCAACTTCATCCAGCTCCAAAGCAATTATGGAGTAGGTGTGAGGCATCAGACTTCTCAAAACTCACAAATTTCTTGTAGAGCAGTTTTCAGAGAATTCTTTCTTCATACAAATGATTTCCCCCTCTTGCATGGAAGTCTCACACTGGTGAGACCACACCTGGAGTATTGTGTCCAGTTCTGGTCTCCATATTTGAGGAAGGATATATTGGCTTTGGAGACGGTCCAGAGAAGATTTACTAGGTTGATCCCTGGGATGAAGGGGTTGACTTATGATGAAAGATTAAATCATCTAGGATTGTATTCACTCGAGTTCAGAAGAATGAGAGGAGATCTTATAGAAACATATAGGATTATGAAGGGTATGGATAGGATAGATGTAGGAAAGTTTTTTGAGCTGGCCGGGGAAACTAAAACGAGAGGACACAGTCTCAAGATTCGGGGGAGTAGATTTAGGACAGAGATAAGGAAAAATAGTTTTTCCCAGACAGTAGTGAATTTTTGGAATTCTCTAACCAGGGAAGTGGTTGAGGCTGCCTCATTAAACATATTTAAAATTCGGTTCGATAAATTTTAACATGATAGAGGAATTAGGGGATATGGGGAGAAGGCAGGTAGGTGGAGTTAGGTCGTAAATTCGATCAGCCATGATCGTATTGAATGGCGGAGCAGGCTCGATGGGCCATTTTTGGCCTACTCCTGTTCCTACTTCCTATGTTCCTATTTGTGATCTTTGCTCAATGATTTCACAAACTCAGGCAAGGGTTACATGAAGTGCCATGCAAGACTGCCTTCTCTCTCTTAAAGAGACAGTCAGAAGTGGTCATTCTCTTTTGAAAGCCACTTGTTTCTGTGATTTCCTTTAACCAGGAGTAACATGTAACTGTACCTTTCTGATTACTGTATTTCAATCCTGTGTGTGTTACAGGATGGCCAAGTAACTGCTTCAATCCGATGCTACTGACAAGATGGTAAGGCATCTTCTGGTTCAGTTTGAAATTAGTTCTTTAATATTCAATAATGCTTTCTATTTTGAAGTGTCTTTACCACATGACATGACATTATTCCTGTCTTTTGAAGTTAATTCACATCTATATACTGAAAGCAAATGACCTCATCTCTGTCCACTCAAACCCAGAATTAAGTGGCTGTTTTCTCTTTGATGTTCCTCTCTCCTAAAAGCATTTATGAGCAAAATGCTTCCGGGCTGTCCACCCAGCTAACCAGCAAATGACTTCCTTGTATACACAAGTTCCATCTGAGTTTCTGTTCTAACAATATAGGTAAACAAGGAACGAGCCTTTTGTTTAATTAGATGTCCTCCTTGAGTAACCCCATTGTCCTACATATTCCAATGAACAAAAACTTCTAGTTTTATTGGGGTTGCTTACCAAACTCTGCGACTCTGAAAATGGCTTCTCTCTCTGAGTGTAATTGTGTGTCTGTGTATCCTTGCATCCACCCATAAAATAACTTTACTAAAAATATATATTTTATAACTAAAGATTAATATTAACACAATTCCATCATAATTGCACACCAAATGTCCAAACTTGTTCTGCTTGTACTGAGTAGAGTTACAACTGTAATAATACATAGCCTCAGAAGGGGAAAACTAATCTGCCTTTCGCAGGTTGTAAGCCACTTTAAAGTAGTCCATGGCTTCCTGAAAGTGACACCATAAGTAGATTGATTATAAAGACACTACTGTGCCATCTTGGGAGACAAACTCTGTACAGATATTTTCTATAGATCTACTACCTCACACAGTTATCTCGACTACACCTCCACACCCTGTCCTCTGCAAGGATTCTATTCCTTTCTCTCAATTCCTCTGCCTCTGCCCACATCTGCTCCCAGGATGAGGTCTTTCTATTATCAGATCAGCTACGATTTCATTGAATGGTGGAACAGGTTTGACAGGTTGGATGGCCTACTCCTGCTCATATTTTTAATGTTCTACCATTCCAGATCATAAGATGTCCTCCTTCGTCAAAAAAAACACGGCTTCCCCTCTACTGCTATCAACTCAGCCCTTACCCACATCTCCTCTATTTCCTCACATCTGCCTTGGCCTCCTCTGGCCTGAGACACAACAAAGTCAGGATTACCCATGTCCTCACCTACCATCCTTCCAGCCTCCGCATCCAACATATTATCCTCCACAGACACATCTTTCCCTCTCCTCCGTGGTCCACAGGGTCCACTCCCTCCAGGTCACCCTCATCCACTCATCCCTTCCCATTAATCACCTCAATGGAACTTACCTCTGTGAATGCAAAAAAAAGTTACATGCACCCACAGTTCCTCCTTTACCACCGTACGGGGCCTCAAACAGACCTTCAAAGTGCAGCAACACGTCAGTTGTGAATTTTCAGGGATCATGGTGCTCTTGTGGCCTCCTCTACATTGGAGAGACTGTGCACAGACTGGGAGATCGATTCGTCGAGTATCTTTGCATTGTCCAGGTATCTCCCAGTGGCCAACCACTTTAATTCCACACACTATTCCCACACCAACATGTACGTCCATGGCCTCATGAACTGCCATATTGAGGCTGCCAACAAATTGGAGGAACAACACAATATTCTGTCTCGGCGCCCTCCAACCAGACAGCAGTAACATTGACTTTTCCGGTTTTCATTAACCCTTCCCCGAGTCACTTTCTTTCCCCATCCCCCTATCTCCTATCCTTCATGTCCCCAGTCCTTCCCTTTCCATTCCATTCAGAGAGGTACTCCCATCACTACTCAGGTTTTTTCTCTTCCACCTTCCTACCCATATCCACCTATGGCCCCTTGCCTGTTGGCCTGTGCTCCTCTCTCTGTCCTTCTTCTCTCCTCTCCTCTGCTGACCTTTTTATTCAGGTGCCTGTCTGTTTTTTTGTTCAAACCTTGATGAATGGCTTAGGGCTGAAACATTGGTTACCCTTTACTTCCTGTAGATGCTGTGTGACCTCTCGAGTTTCTCTGGCACTTTTGTATATTGCCCTACAATCACAGTATCTGCAGACAATCCCATTTACTATCAAGTTCATGGTACACGGAGGATCTGGAGCTGGGTTCCATACCCTTCTCTGCACTTTTGAGTCATGGACAAACTGCAATTAGACCATGCAAAGTCCTGAGGAGATAACATCGATGCTGTTTCTTCTAAATCATACAACCTTACTGATTGGCAGTACAGATAAATCATGTCAACATCCTTGCTCAGGCCTGCATGCAGTCTGGAGGTTCTGGTCATGGTTAAGCCACTGTCAGGGTGGGCCACATCTCATGCCAATACCAGCCACCTCAAGACAATAGTTCGCTCTAAGCTTCATGGCTGCGAGAGATTCAGCAGGGACAAATTCAAGATTTTGAAACTTTTTTTTACAAAAACTTCTAAGAAAAAAAATGTATCATCCCTGCCAATGCATGGGAATTCCTGATCTGTGACTACTCAAAATGCGAAGGAGTTTTTGCGAAGGCATTGATGTTCTCAAGTCCCGTTGATGAGACTGAACAGAGACTATACTGAGAGAGCAGAAGAAGCCCATATAAAACCACACAGGACAGAAGATCTGCCTCCAGCTTTGAGGGGAAAAGAGAGGACATACACTCAGGAAGATGCATTCACTAGATGGTTCCAGTTCACATCGTCTGGCAAGAGAATTTCACACCACCAGTAAATACAGACATTTAGTCAGTTGTTGTTTTACAAGCTTCCTCTGTAGGGCCCTTGAAGAGCCCATCCCAGTTCTATCTTTTAGTAATGAAAATAACAAACTAGAGGCCAAAGTAGTCTTCCCCTATCTTTGAAGGGGTTACTGGTCACTCATTTGCAGGCTTGCCTGGAGATTGGAGCCAGCAAGATCAATACTGACAAAAGATTCATACTTTTTTCTTTTTTAAAATGTCAGGATATCCATTACTTTTGACAGGGTAAAAGTTTAAAGTAACACCATGCCTTACAGCTCCATTAGACTCCTACTCAACATGTGTACCATCCACTGCCATTATCTCTCTGAAGATATGGAAATAGAAGGGTCAATGAGAATCTTTTTTTTGGATAATTAGTACTGTGGGGACCAGACAATTTTCAGAATTTGGAATTTTTCAGATAATAGAATAATAGTTAATGTCAATACAATAAATAATTGCACTGATACACACAAAACAAAGACACACTAGAAGGGTGTCTGAACAGGGGGGGGTGGGGGGGGGACGGACCCTGGATGGTGGTTGCGGTGGCCCTGGTAGGGGCTGGTGGCGGAGCTGGGGGGGTGGTGGGTAGGTGCGGCCATGCTGGTAAATGAAATGAGATAAAGATAGATCATAAAATTACTTATTTTTAAGTAAAACATACAGTTAAACTTCAAACATAAATGGACTCAAATTAAGTTAAACACTTGAAAATATGATGACCATCATCTTCAGGTTTGAGTCTTTTTAAAGACTTCTTCCAGTGTCATCGGGCTCCTGGGCAGGAGTGGGGACTGTAGTTGGAGACCGGCAAGCGGCAGTTGGGAGGTTTCAGGAACTGGCGGCCATCCACATGGAAGAAGTCGTCTCGGGCTCCTGGGCAGGAGCGGGGATATTGGGCTCCCACGTATCTGACTGGAAGGAGCACTAAGACATGATGCTAGAAGAGGGTGGGTCACGTCAGGCTATGCTTGGCACCAAACGCGAGCTTTAGTGTGCAGACGGCATCCATGGAAAAAATGTTCTGTTTGGTTTTCAGAATTTCAGATAAAAGGGTTATGTACCTGTACAACCATTTGAATCTCTAACCGTTCATGTGCTTTAAACTACATTGATTCAAACCAAATATGAAGGAGAGGAAGGAAATTGGACACAGACTTTAAACAATTTGTTTGAACATTCGACCGAATCAAGACAATGCTTCACCCAAGGTTTTAAGATGAAAGAGTACATTAATCCATAGGTCCATAAGAGTGGTAGAGAGAAATACAGGAGTATCAGGGCCAGCACCGCCATGCTGAGGAACAGCTTCTTCCCACAGCAGTGAGAATGTTGACTAACCAAAGGATCTGTGTACACTAACAATCTGAGACTCTCACATTCATGAAACAATATCTATTTATTTTTGTGCAGATGAATGCTTGTCTTGCATTTGGATTGTTTGTCTGTATGTGTGTTATGTCTGGTTGTATGTCTGTGTGTTTTGCATGGAGGACCAAAGAACGGTGTTTCATCAGGTTGTGCTTGTAGAATTAGATGACAATAAACTTGACTTGAAATGAAATCAATTCCATTTATGAACAAGATGAATAGCTATAATATAATTTTGTTGGTTTCAGCTCTATTTAATTCCACCACCAACTGCCACACAACAAATAAATGAACAAAGATGCAAGACAAATGCTCGGCTACAAATGTTCCTTCCTATATTCTGAATGCAAAGGCAGGTTAATTCATTCAGTAATTCCTTCTCTGATTTTTGTCTGTTCATGGGTGGGGGGGGGGGGGGGTGGGGAACAGGAGGTCAATCACCTACAGCAAGCCAGTGCCAGGGTCAGCATAGACACCAAGCAGATGGGAAGAGGGGGAAATGGTGGAGTTGCATCTCAAGTCACGTGTGATTTTAGAGAATCAGCATTCAGCAGTTAATACGACTGAAGACAAAGTCTCAAACCACTTCCACTAACATAATTGCTCACGTTGTGTTCAGCTACATATAGCTTTGGTATTGCAATAGGAAGTGGTTCGTCCGCTAGCTACTTCTGCAAGATGCAGTTCTGTTCCAGCTTATGAAGAAGATGGTGACTCTGGTCAAGAGAAGCATTTTAATTCTCTAAATGTTTTGGGTCAGCATCAATAAACCAAAAATGAAAAAAAAAAGGTAATATTGATAGGGATGAGTAATTAAGCTGCACATTTTTTCTATGCAGAGATTTGAACATTGACAATTGGAAAGGCCAGCTAGCAGATGGTCGCAGGAGGCTGGTTACAGGACTTCCTCAAGTCAGCGGATTAGGTGGTGTTCAAGGACACAGATAAGGATCTGAATGATCTTCAGGGCTGTCACAGACTTCATCAAAACAACTGTGGATGAGTGTGCCCCACCAAATCATTCAGGGTTTTCTCCAAACAGAAGGCCAGGATGAACAATGAAATCCGGAACCTGCTGAGAGCCTGGAGATCCAGATCATTACATAAGGACCTTCAGAAAATCTTCTTGCACACAAGGTGGAGTTTCTGGATGGAAATGGAAACCACAAAGGATACCCGATAGCTGTGGCAGGGCCTAAATAACATAACTTGCTACAAACCCATATTCAGTGCAGTAGGAAATGGTAAAGTTTCAATCCCTGACAAACTCAATCCCTTCAATGCCTGGTTTGAGCATAAGAAGGAGGAGGAACCATCACTGAGCACCCCCCTGACCCCTGACAATCCTCTCTTGTCCATCCTTGAGGATGAAATGTGGGCTGCCTTCAGGAGAGTGAATCCAAGGAAAGCATCCAGTCCGGATGGAGTACCCAGCGGAGTATGAGAACTTTGTGCTGACCAATGTGAATATATTGACCATCTCACTCAAGCAGAGTGTGGCACCCACCTGTTTCAAATAGGTGTCAATTGTATCGGTGCCCAAGAAGAGTGTAGTGACCTGCCTAAATGACAATCGACCAGTGGCACTCACATTAAGAGTGATGAAGTGATTTGATAGACTGGTGTTGAAGCATATCTGCTTCTGACTGACCGCAACATGGATCTGTTCCAATTCGCCTATCATAGTAACAGGTGGATGCCATCTTACTGGCTTTACAAAAATCCCTGGAACATCTGGACACCAAAGATGCAAAGGATATTCTTTATCAACTAAAGTTGAGCGTTTAACACCATCATCCCCTCAAAATTGTTCTGCAAACTCCAAGACCTGGAACTCAACACATGACTGTGTAATTTGATCTGGGATTTCATCACCTCTAGCCTACAATCAGTGAGGACTAGTAAGAACATCTCCTCCACAATCTCCATCAGTACCAGAGCACCACAGGGTTGCATGCTTAGCCCCCTGCTCCATTTACTATACACCTATGATTGTGTGGCTCGGTATGACAACAGCACCATTTACAAATTCGCTGATGATATCATGGTAGTGGGTTGCATAAAAAGGGGTGATGAGTCAGTACACAGGAGAGAAATTGAAAACTTGACTGAATGGTGTACCAATAATAACCTCACATTTAACGTCACCAAAACCAAGGAAAAGAAAGCCAGAAATGTATGATCCAGTGATCAATGGGGGATCAGAGGTGAGAGGGTGACCAGATTTTAGTTGTTGGGAGTCACTATCTTGGTGGATCTTCCTGGATCTTTCCTGGACCAAATGTAATAATGGCAATGTGAAGAAAGCACATCAGTGCTTCTTATTTCACAGGAGCTTGTGGTGGTTTGGCATGACATTGGAAACCCTGGCAAACTTCTACTGATGTGTGTGAAAATTGAGCTGAACGACTGCATCATAGTACATGGCAAATCAGCTCCAGCCATAGTATGGGGTCAGCAATACTCCTGAGTGTGAAGGCCTGCAAATGCGAGTGGACACAGCCTAGGACATCACTGGCAAAACCCTCCCCACCATTGAGAACACCTCCAGGGAATGCTGGTGTTGGCAAGCACCAGTCTCACTGCTACCATCAGGAAAGAGGTCTAGGTGCCCCAAGACTCGCACCACCAGGTTCAGGAACAGCTGCTTCCCCTCCACCATCAGACTCCTCAACAACAAACTCAATCAGGGACTTTTCAGGACTCTTACTTTTGTATTTTGATTTTTTTTCCTCTCTATATTGCAAATCAGTTTGTTTATATTTCTTTAATTGTTTATATTTGTACATTTCTTTCACTGTCAATAAGTAGTAAATCTGCCTCATCTACGGGGAAAATAATCTCAGGTTTGCATGTGATGTCATGCATGTACTCTGACAATAAATCTAAAATCTAAAGGGAGACGATTATATTAATACAGAAAGGTGGCGGATGAGGAGAAGACAGTGACATCCAGATATTTTTACACATGGATTGTAAATGTTAGCAGGGAGGTGCAGCACATGCTTAGGAAGGCAAATGGCATGCTGGCCTTTACTGCGTTGAAATACTGAAGAATCTTCACAATTATAGAAGGTATTGGTGAGATCTCCATGTAAGAAAGGATATCCTGGCACTGGAAGCATCCAAAAGTGATTCACCAGACTAATATCTGGAATGAGCGGGTTGCCTTCTCTCACATAGCTTAAGAAATTAGATCTATACTCTGAAGTTTAGAAGACCAAAGGGTGACTTAATTGACACATTCAAAATTCTGAAGGGGTACAACAGGGTAAATGACAAGCATCTCAAATGAGGGGACATAGTTACAAGATTTGAGGCTGTCATTTAAAACAAAATGATTAGGAACTTCTCATTCATTTCTCTGGCCTGGAGGCTTGTGCATTTAAAGAAGAAATAGATACACTTAAAAAGATCAGGGAACTGAGATACTGGAGAAATGGACATACAGTAAGTGGAATAAAGGCCTGGAGCTGATTTGCCATGATCGCATGGAACCGTGGCACTGATTTGAGGGGACAACTGACAAAATCAGTGGAATTCTCCAACCCTCAGGTATTTGTTCACTATATTGGCTAAAATAGACAGTACTCAAACAAAAGTGATAGAGAATACCCTCAGAAGCTTGGAATAGACATATAAATGTTAGAAACATAAACATGTCATGCAACCATTCATCCTGCCCCGATTTTCAATTCCATAGCTGATCCTACACCTCAAGTTTACTTTCCTGCTTGGAGTTCTGGCCCCTAATTTCTTTGGTATTCAACAACCTCAGGCATAAGTAATACATAATATCTGAGCATCCACAATCGTCTGTGACAGAGACTTTCAACGAGTTACAAATTGCATAAAGAAATTTCTCCTCAGCTCCATTGTAAATTGTATTCTGAGATTATAACTCCTGGTTTATAGATACTCGATTTCCCTTTCTCATTTCAGTTGGAAAAGATTGCAACTCATCTGCACTCAATCATATGATCATATTTGCAATCGTATTGCAAGAAAGCAGCCAGTCAGTTGTTATCTGATTTCTTTTGTCAATCCCTCCCTTGTTCATCTCAAGGAGGTAACCTCCCATCCTTTTAAATTCCCTTGAACACAGGAGGACAGAAATAGGTAAAGTAAGAGTTCCCGTCAGAGGAAATAAAACATTACATTTACATCATTACTTTAAAGTACAAAAAATTTTAATGTGCTTGACAAACTGAAAGAAACTCAATAATTCATACAGCAGAGAGACCATTTGGCCAAATATTTTTGTGCTGCCTCTTTGAAGAATTTGCCTGATTAGCCCTAATCTTGTTCTTTCCCTATTTAGATTCAGATTTATTATCAGAGTACATACATGACATCACATACAACCCTGATATTCTTTTTCCTGCAAGCGAGGCAGAATTACCAAGTATTGGTAGAGCAATGTAAACAAATAAAGAAATGTAAACAAGCTGACTTTGCAATATGGAAAGGAAAAAAAAACAATAAAGTGCAAAAATAAGAGTCCTTAAATGAGTCCCTGACTGAATTTATTGTTAAGGAGGCTGATGGTGGAGGAGCTGTTCCTGAATCTGGTGGTATTGTAGCGGAACACCGAATGCGCTATACCCGAAGCGGCAACTCGACACCGGGAGCCCATGGCCTACACAGCCAGCTGAGACGGGCTACGCGCTTCAAAGTCAGCACTCGACTCAGCAACATGCGGCTGCAGCGCCCCACTCTGATGGGCTGGCCAGCAGTAGTCAATCAAGAGGAGCTAGGGAAGCAGCCACACCCGGGGATGAGAGGGCCTCACTGATTGGCTGTTCCCCGGGTAGCACTAAACAATCAATCCCAGGAAGCAGATCGTAATGCCACCAGTCGAGTGGCTTGATGACATCAGAGATGGGCTTCTGAGCCCTTTAGAAGCAGTACTGCCAGTGTTGAATTCAATCCCGTAGTGTGTATCTCTTCTTTGACCGTAACCTCTCCAGCAGAGGCAACCGCTACAGTACAAGTCTTATGGCACCTAAACTTCTTTCCTGATGGTAGCAGCGAGAACAGTGTGTGTGCTGAGCAACATGGATCCAATGATTATTGCTGCTCTCCCACGGCAGTATTCCCTGTGGATGATCTCAGTGGTGGGATGCCTGTGATGTCCTGGAACGTGACCACTACCTTTTGCAGAGCTTTATCCTCAGGGGTAATGGTGTCCCCATATGATGCAGCTGGTCAGCACACTATCTACCACACAGCTGTAGAAAATTCCCAGGGTTTCCGATGTCATACCAAACCTCTGCAAACTCCTGAGGAAGTAGAGACAATGATGTGCTTTCTTCACTAAACCATTCGTGTGTTGGGTCCAATAAAGATTGTCCAAGATGGTGACTCCAAAAGACTTAAATTTGCTCACCCTCTCCACCTCTGATCCCCCAATGATCGCTGGATTGAACACTTCTAGTTTTTCCCTCCTGAAATCCAAAATCAGATCCGTGCTTTTGGCGACATTGAGTACAAAATTGTTGTTGATGCACCATTCAGCCAAGTTTTCAATCTCTCTCCTGTGTGCTGACTCATTTGCCCTTTTTATACAACCCACTAGCATAGTATTGTCAGCAAAATTGTAGATGGTGTTGTCGTACCGAGCCACACAGTCAATGGTGTAAAATGAGTTGAGCAGAGGGCTAATAATGCATCAGTGTAGTGCTCCGGAGGTAACCTATTGTCAAGCAAATCATTTCCCTACAAGAATTTAGTGGTAAATAGGGTTTACCATAATTTGGTGGAAGCTGATTTAATAGTGAGTTTTTATTTTTATTTAAATTTAGACATACAGCATGGTAATCAAGGTAGTCACAGTGTCCTGATACAAGGCGAAAAATAAGAATAATGCTGAATCTAGGATTGATTGTCTTGCCAATAAGACCATAAAAGATGACCGTTTATATGCAACTAACACTGGACAACAATTTTTTTCAATAAGTTTGCATCCTTAAAAATAATTGGGGATTGTGACAGACAACTTAAAGCTGAATGCAAAGATAATGTCAGAATTGCTGTATCACGTAGGAAGTTGGAGAAACATTAAATTAACTTTTATTGAATTTAGCCTGTTTAATCACATACTGATGCTGACACATTGCATTAGTTCAACTGACCTAAAAATGTTTTGCTGCTGATTTTCATTTGTACTCAGCATCTGATGCCTCTCATGTCAGTGTCCAACAATAGTCGGCCAACATTGATGGATTCCAGTTGCCCTGATACCACTTTTCCATGGCCACAGTGTCCTGGTGAACCCTTCACCGTGTTCGTCATTGACTGCATCAAGATCAACAGGAAAGAAGTCTAAGTGTGAATGCAGAAAGTGAATTTTCATTTACATGTTACACTTCATGGTGTTATACACTTAAAGTAGTCTTAAAATATGGCAGAAAATCACTAAAATATCTTAAAAAATGGTACTTTATGGGAAAATTTTAAGATGATTTTCATGATCAGCAGCCCAAACTCCAAAAAAATACACCCTAAAGTGTTAGACAAAATCTTTGATGTCCAGATCTCTTTAACATTCTTGAGATGCTTTAAAGTTTTAGCAGTTGTGCAAAACAAAAGCACTTATCAGTAATGGAAAGTAAAATCAAACAGGATGCATTCATCTCAGCAGATACTTTCAACTATCATTCTCATACAGCAGAACTCCAAGTATCTGACAAAACAAAGCAAAGAAAAATGAGTAAAGTTAGCAATCCACACATGTCTCAAGTCTATTTAAAGCTGATATAAAAGCCAATATGAACTGGTGGTGCCGTTCCTTTGCACTACTCATTAGCAGGAATTCTGTGTGAATCCAGCATTAACTATGATCAGCTAGGGTATACAAACTGATACCCACTTATACTCAGACTTAGAATGTAGTCTGCACCTCTTAAAGGTGCTGTGTCATAGAGTCATAGCATTGTATGACACATAAATAGGCCACGCAGCCCACCACATCCATGTTGCCTTTTACATCTACCTATCACATTTGTCCACATTTGGACTATGGTTGGAGCAAGTGAGCATTTATGGCTGTGAATGAAGGATGAGGTAGTACTAAGATTTTCCAAAACTGCACTCCAGATTTTGGTGGAGGCCCGGAATGGTAAAGAGAAATTTTATTTGCACAATGAGCCATGAACTCCAATGGAAGCAAGAAGCTGCAGCTGAGCTCAGCTCTCCAGCTCAGATCCTTTCTTGAACTTGCGCAACTGAACACAAGTTGTGCATCATATGATGTGATCAAAACTCATACCACATGGGATACATATTTCTTAAAGATGCATGCAAATTGAATCTTGGTTCCAGCCACCTCACATATTTTACCACCTTTCTCAGTTCTGAGTTATCTCCTGCAACTTTGACGATATTGTTTGTTCTTAAGGAGGAGTTTCACTTGTTCCATTCACAAAGCAAGTGGTGGAGGTCTCTTTGTTCATCACAGATTAACTTGCAGTGCTTACAGAATAAAACAAATATATTTTGTATCAAACAGGCACTAGATGAGAGATGCAGAGGAGAGGTGCAGGGTGGTCATTTCTAGATGAAGGTGTGAAGCAGTATTTCTCAGAAAGTCCAATCCTGTACAGTCATGCACTTTTTGAAACCGTGGGAGAAAGCCACAATTGAAGTAATCCACCTATATCTTAGACATAAATATTCAGCTGTTCTCACTGCAGCACAATTATCAGATAGTTTACTCAAATGTGAACTTATGATGTCTTTACAGGCATAGATGACTCATCAGAAAAAATATATTTGGTCCCAACTTTGCATGCGTGCATTAAAAAATTGATGTTGTCAGGAGTACGCATACTCTTCTTTTTAAAATAATTTTATATTATGCAAAATTGAACAGTACAGATATATATTGTAATGTACAGTTCAAAAAATGTAATGGAATATTTGAGAATGTTTTTGGGAGATAAATTGGGAAAAGTAGAGAAGGTTACATACATACACTTTAAAACAAATCTTATTTGAAATAGTGAAGAATTCCTATTCAGTGACTTTATAGAAACTATGGAGAATGCTATGGAGATTTCACAAGTGGCTGTTAATTGAAGTGAATGAATAGACTATTGAAAGCCACAGCAAGAGACAGGCCGTCTCCTAATATCTCTTCACAGAAAGGTCATTGAGAGGTTATTGTTTACCTAAAACAACAGATGAACCTGGAGAAGGTCAGGGGTTTTTGCAAGTGAGAGAGAGAAGGACATGCTGCCTGGCAGTTTGAGTCTCAGAGAGAGAGAGAGAGAGAGAGAGAGACAGATAGACAGACAGTCAGAAGGGAGTCTTTGACTGTGTGTGACACAGAAAGCTGTAACAAGCAGGAGAAGCTTGTTGGAACTGAAACAGAAGCTCCAGAGTGGCAGATAGCTGGAAGTACTATCTGTCTGATATTTCTCTTGGAATAAGAAGAACAGAAAGGAACTCTGTAGTAACCTGAAAGAAAGAGGCTATCATCTGGAGAACCCTGATGGGGCAAGGTTCATCAGCAAGACATTGAGGTGACTAATGGTGGTACCTCAGTTGTGGAAATGCTGGAACAACAAATCTCTCTCTGCAAACCTACAAGAACCTTCCTGAGCGGTAACCATTTACCTTTCAAGCACTAAAGCCTGGTGAACTTTATAAATGTTAAATTCTGTGCACAGTATAAGAATTGTCTGCAACAAGTGTATGGAAGAATGAGAAGTGAGATTGAACTGCGAAACAAAGAACCTTTCTTAAATTTACACACACATTACATACACATGCACTTAGAATTAGAGGAGGGTTAAGTTAGGTTAGTTAATAGTGATATGTTAAAGTTTGATTCTATTTTCCTGTTTAAAGATAATTAAAAACAACTTTTGTTTAAGTAACCATTTGTCATGGTGAATATCTATGGCTGCTGGGTTTTGGGGACCTTTAGGCTTGCAACAATAAGAAAAAAACCCTTATAATTCAAAACCTCTACCACTAAGCAAGGTTAAAGCTGACATGTAGGATCATGTGACAACAACCTGGAGATGGACAGCACAGCTTCAGACCAACCCAAATTCTTTAGGTTATGATAATAGTCCATAAATGGGCTCCACACCTTTTGAAAGTTAATATTTGTCTATTTAATTGCATACCTATATTTTTCTAAACTTAAACAAGATATAATATCACTTAACCATTGTGTGTGTGAAGATGGAGTATTGTCTTTCCATTTAATCAAAATTGCACGTCTGTCTGACTATCAATGAAGTAAAAGATAAAATTTGGTTTGGAGTTGGAGTCAGGAAAACGTCATCATCTTGAAATGATCTGAATAGAGCAATTAAAGGGCAAGATTCTAATTTGAACTGAAGAATCACCAATAATGTTTGAAAGATAGCTTTCCAAAATTTGTTTAAACTAGGGCAAGTCCAGAACATGTGAACCAAAGAAGCATCACCATTTTTACATTTGTCACATAGAGGATTTATATCTGAATAAAAATGAGACAATTTAACTTTGGACACATACTCTATGGACCACTTTAAATTGCAACAAACAGTGTCATGCACAAAAGGAGGTTGTATAAAATCAAATTACAAATAGAATCTGTTAGGTCTGCTTTGTTCATGAATGAGTGAGACAAACACCAGACTGAGTCAAAATCAGGGTTCTTTGTTCTTTATTACCGGATTGTAACACTTGCGACTAACCATGTTAGTCGGAGAATGCATTCTGCCGTTATCAGCAAAATGGTGATTTTTTATACCCTTGGATACGTGCTTAGAACATCATCATATCATTACTTGTCCAATGACTAAAACTGTTGCTATCCTTTCCCTGCTAGCTTCCTGCCTCTCAATCCATCAATGTCTCTCTTATCTTGTAAGTACAAGGATGCATTCACATCTTGTTACAGCCCTGCACATTCCCATCTCATGATGTTTTACCTAACAGGAGTACAAGGACACCTCCCCTTCTTGTTACAGCCCTGCACAGGGTAACTCCTTACACATTCCCATCTCATGATGTTTTACCTTACAAATCCCACATCTCTTCTAAGAATGAAAGATTTAAATCCAATCGTTCCTGATTTTAACTAATTAGGCTATCCTTAAATCAAGCAAATAAGAGACATTAACCCTTTTTGAGAAAGTTGTAAATCAATAAGTGTATTAAAAATGTTTGCCTCGGGAATTTGCAGAAGGTTGGGATGTCCAATTTGTAAATATTTTTTAAAAAATGAGTGTTTGATCAATTAAATTTTACCACCTAAAGGAAGCAAAATTGTTTTGAATAAAAAGGTCTTTATAAAACATTTAATGCCCAATCTGTGCCAGTTATTAAAGACAGTATCTTGCAAAGAAGGTTGAAAAAGATGATTCGATATAACAAAGCTGGCAAGAGAAAAATTCTGAAATCCAAAATAACCCTCTAAATTGTGCCCTTATTCTCAAACTATGTCTAATTATCGGATTATCAATTAATTTATATAAAGAAGAGGATAAAAAGGACCCTAAAATTGCCAACATAGAAGTACTTTTAGTAAAATTTCTATCCATGTAGGGCGGTCAAGTAGATTATTGAAGGGTAACAAAAGAAGCAAATTATGTATATTATAATAATAATAATGGCAAGGAAAATGTCCTCGCTAAAATAAAGCTCATCTTCAAAAAGCTAAAAGGAATGGTGGATTGGCATTTCCTAATTTTAGATTTTATGTATATTATAATAATAAAATCTAAAATTAGGAAATGCCAATCCACCATTCCTTTTAGCTTTTTGAAGATGAGCTTTATTTTAGCGAGGACATTTTCCTTGCCATATGTAGGAAGATATAATCGAATCCAATGAAAGAAAAAAGGAGTTGGGAATGAAAATTGGTATAGACTAGTATCTAATACCTGAATACTGCTGGGATTGTCTGATCTTGAAAGCTAAGCAGGCTCAGGCCTGGTCAGTGCTTGGAGGGGAGACTGCCTAGGAACACCAGGTGCTGTCGGTTTCAATGAGGGGTGCTGGACAAAGTGGTGACTCTCTGATTGCTTTATGGTAGAGAAAAAGAACTTCATGTATGTTACATTCTAAATGTAGTATTATATGAAAATAATGGAACGTTTAACTTTACCTTTAGATTGGAAAAGATACAAAAATTTAGATAAAATTTTCATTTTAATAGAATTGATACAACCAATCATGGAAACAGATAAAGGTGACCACCTCAAGAGCAGTAATTTGACCTGATTAAATAAAGTAGAAAAATTTTCCTTCTAAAGATGTTTATAACTCCTAGTAATTGTAATACTGAGATAGGTAAATTGATCCTTCACAATCTTAAAAGGAAAATTTGCATATCTTAATATAGAACCATTTACAGGTAACAATTCACTTTTATGCAGATTCAACTTATACCCAGAAAACTGACTAATATGAAAAAGCAAAGCTAATATGGTAAAGAAACATCTGGACTAGATACAAAAAGCAAAAGAGCATCTTCATATAAGGAAACTTTGTGTTCAATGCCATTCCTATGAATCCCTATAAAATCTCTACTTTCACGAAGAGCGACTGCTAGAGGTTCTAATACCAAGTCAAAAAGTAATGGACTTAAAGGAAAACCTTGAATTGAAAATTCTTTTATAACAGATAACAAATGAGGGAGAACAAATATTGGTTGGGGTTGCAAAATGTCAAGTTGTTATCAAAAATTTGTAGATGTATCCATCCCAAATAAAAGTCTCGCCTCAGAAAAGAGGTGCAAGGACACAGAAGCAGAAAACATTTTATGCACAGAAGGCTGTTGGCCAAGATTTCTCACTACTGTTAACAAGATTTTCATGTTATGTCCTGGAAAAAAAAAACAGATCTGAAGTCATCTTAATCGCACCAGAAACCTTCTAATGTAGAATTAATCTCAATAGGTTTTCAAAAGTGTAATTTCATTTTCCAAAGACTGACAAAATAATGGTTAGATAATTCTGTCCATATTATTGTAAGCCTCTTGCTCCTTCTAAGCTAAAATGCCCCAGGTACAAAAGCAATATTGTGAACAGATGTGCTGCTGTCTGCAGAAGACATCAAAAATAGCCCTGAAGCTATGGGTGGATGGGTCAGACAGGATTTGCAAAAAGTTTTAAATTGTGGGCAGACTGTTTATGTCATAATCTGTTGTTATATTTTGAAAGTGAAAAAATAAACATCTTGAGCTTGCCTCTGAATAACCAGAGTTAATAAGCAACAAACAGTTTGAACATAATCAGCAGTGTGGTAGATACACAGAAGGTATAGCAGTTATAACTCCTCGTCCTTAGAAAATAAAGCACAAACATTAGTTGCCATACTGCAATGGGAGAAAATATTTCTGAATATTGATCTTTATGGGGTGGCATCCTGGCTGACAATGCTAGCTCCCTATATAATTAAGGAAAATTAAAAATGATTATCCACAGTATGTTGCAACACTGATATTCCTCTTCATGACTTAGATTTAAACATTGAAACAACAGCTAGAATCTTTGATAGCTTAAACATTGAAAAGTTCCTCCACTACCAACATCATGAAGTTAACCAATGATCCACCTGTCCAACAACATGGAAAGACTGTGAGGCTGTGGGGTGGGAGTTTGGGATCAGTATGGTTCAAGGATGAAGGAGATTCTTCCAGAATAGGTGTTGTAAATGAAATCTTTAGCGATGAATATAGCTGAAAGCAATTTAAACCCAAAATTTCTAAATGTCTCTTGGGCCATTTCTCCCAGAGCATTTAATCTGAAAGTATGGCCCCCTGCTACACCTCAGCTCATAACATCCCAGCCTGTAAATTTGTTACACAAAATTGTTGCTGGAAGAAATAAAACATGATACTTTCACTTGACATTGAACCAAGGATAATAAACAGGCAGGGAGTTTCCAGCTATAAAAAGCCCCTTTCAGTCCTATTAGATGAAAATGAACATCAAGGGAATTGTTTTGTGACACAGACATGCAAAATGAAGTTTTAGATATCTATGAATTTTAAGAAACTTTTATAATTAAAGTCATGGAGAAATGATCCAATTACTAATCTCCTTCTCTCATTTGTGCAGAATAAAAATACACCTCAAAAAGAAAATAAATTGCAAGTTGTCTAACTGAAACCCAGACTCTGAGACTTAATGACTTGCCCAAAGCATTGCCAGTATAGTAATCTGGAGTGCTGGACTAACAACCAAATAACCCAAGTTCAAGATACACTCTGGTAGCTGAGGGGTTAAACCTCCTTAAAATAGAAACAACAAATCTTAGTAATGACAAGCACAGAACACTTAGGCTGTTGTTAAAAACTACTGTCTCTAATTCGCTAACACTACTCAAAGTCAAAACTAGATATGAAAATCTGCAGATAAAATAAATAAAAACAAAACGCTGGAAAGTTATTTGAGCCCCCAGGCAATATCTCAGGAAAAGAAACAGAGTTTGACCTGAAAACTAGTTCCAGCAGTTTCCATTGTTATTTCAGGAAAAACATTCCAGACACAATATAACATACACGACTCTGAATTGGCCTTGCAAGCCAATTTGTTGAGGGGTAATGGAGAGGATTGAAATATTTGCTCCCAATCCCTATACACCGAAACATGGATAAATTGTTTTCTTCTCTTTTCAATATTTTTATTGGATTTTACAGAAATAGAACACAAATAAAAGCCATTAATCAAAAGTGATAAAAAGGAATATACAGAAAAAAGGCTGTTATATAAGAAAAATAGAACTATTATATACAAATTCAATAATTGTCAAACAGAAAGAAAAATGGTAAACACCTAAACAGTCACAACATATGGCTAATTGAAAAAGATTTAAAAAAAATAAATTAATATTATACTATACTACAAATTTTACCCCCTTCCCTTCTGAAGTTATCTGGTAAGTATATATAATTTCACCACCATAAAAAAAACCACAACCTCCTACAGAGCAAGATCCAAGTGATCTTATATATTACAAAGGTAGTTAATAAAAGGACCTCATAAACTTAGAAAATTTAAATCTGGTACAGGAGAAGAACATCTGATTTTTTTCTAAAGTTAGACATGCCATCATATCAGATAGTCATTGAGTATAACTAGGAGGGACAGCATCTTTCCATTTCATCGGTATTGAACATGAGATTGAGACATAGTTAAATTCAAATCAATTGTCTTAGATGAACCAAAAAGAGCAATTATAGGATTAGGTATCAGATTCAAATTAAGAATTAAAGATTAGATATGAAAGATATCCTCCCAAAAAATGGAAAGAGAGGAACAAGACCAAAACATATGTTGCAAAGTACCTTCTTCAGACTTACACCTGTCACATTTCAAGGAAATGTTAGAATAAAATTTAGCCAATTAAACTTTAGAAAAGTAAGCTCAATATACTACCTTAATGTCAGACACAAAAAGATGAATTTACCAATTTAGAATGCTATGAAATATCCAAAAATGAAAGTTAAAGATCTTGCTCCCATAATTTTTTTAATCTTATCTCGGGAATTAACTCTAAACTTTAATAATAAATTATATAAAGCTGATATCAGCTTTTTTTGATCCCTATTGTATTTATAACAGGGTCCTGAGGAAGTTTCAACACTTCAGAGTTCAAAAAACTCCTAAATTGTAGATATCTAAAAAAAATGATTTTTGGGTAGTTTAAATTTAAGAGATAGTTGTTCGAATGAGGTTAGATTATTATCAATAGACGAATCTTGAAAAGAATGGATACCCAACTTAAGCCATTCACGAAAAGCAGAATCTTGCTCAGAAGGTGGAAAAAAGAATTAAGTAGTATAGGGCTAGCAAGTAAGGATTTATGGTATCCAAAACATTTCTAAATTGAAACCAAATTCTCAAAGTATGCTTTACAACAAAATTATCAATTAATTTGGAAGCAGAAAAGGGTAATGATACTCAGAGTATTGAAATAAGAGAGTATTTTTTTTTAGTAGAATTAAGTTCTAAATTAATCCAGTCTGAAACATCCATTCTGTCCTTATAATGAATACAAAAAAATGGTTTATCTAATATTGGCTGCCCAATAATAAAATCTAAAGGTAAAGCCAAACCACCATTCTTTTTAATGATTTGAAGGACATTTATTTTTCCAAATATATGGGGAAATAATTGAGTTAAGTGAATCAAAAGAGGTTTTGAGAACAAAAACAGGAACAGCTTTGAAAATATAGAAAAACTTACACAAGATATTTATCTTAATAACATTAATTCGTCTAATTAAGGATATCGAGAGAGAGTACTGAGCTAAAGACTTCTTAACATTGCTCATTAAAGTAATAAAATTCTCTTTAAACAAATTATCATATTTTTTAACAATAGTAATTAAATTGATTTTTAGTTATTTTAAAAGCAAGGGCAGTATCTTGAGAGTCAGAAGACTTCAATACAACAATTTGCTTTTCTGGAGATTTAATTTATAACCTGAAAATTGACCAAATTGATGGAGCAGTGACAGAATGGATGGAATCAAATGATCAGGGTCCGATTATCTGCAATATAAAGAGACCTTATGAAGAGTCCCCCCCCCTCCCTTAAGATTCCAAAGATGTAATTAGATTGCCCAGAGGCCACAGCTAACGGTTCTAATGCCAGATTAAATAGTAATAGGCTAAGAGGGCAACCTTGCCTAGCTCCACGGTAAAGATTAAAGAGTTTGGATTTTAAAGAGTAGGTAAAAATTGAGGCAACAGGAGATAAATGGATCAATTTAATTCTCTTGATAAATTTAGGGCCAAAATTAGATAGATAGTCTGCTTCTTTGCAGTTTGGTCAGATGACTTTTCCCTCGTTTTCTTTTTGAGTTAAGGAAGTAGGTGTAAACCACTGAGACAGAAAGCATGTCATAGAAATTACATCAGAAGGCACCAAGGCACAACCTACATCGTCCTCTCAATGGAATTTCCACTGAAAAAGGAATATAAAGTGATTCTCAGTGAAGCCACAGCATTTTCAGTGAGACAGAAGCACAAAATAACACTCAACAGGTAAGAGGCTATGAAATTTTAACTCGCATCTTCAGTTACAAACCAATTGCTTCTTAACTTTTTAATAAATTGTTACTGAATGGCCACCCTGCTGAGAGACTGAATTACACCCGGGAGCCAATGCATTCTTCCTTATTCCTTTAAAATGTTTACAATGAAACTTCAAGGAATTTGGGAGAGGTTGGAGTTTGGTATAAGGTGTCATTTGTTGGTGTTTATAATAGACATTTAAAACACAAGGTTAATGTGAACTGATGAGTTGCATGGGGCAGGAGGTAGACAGTACAAGCAGCAAATGTACAGTCGGCGTGGTGGGTAAATGTGGGCAGTACAAGCAAAGATCTGCAAAATGACTGTGTGCATTAGTGGTGAGAGATAGTGATGAAAATGCCTCAACAGTTACCCCTATTAGGTAGAGTCTTGTAGGGCATGATCTGTTGCAGGAGTAGTTTTCGCTTAATCTTAGCTTTCCTTATCGCCTGAAGTTAAACTTTTTGAGTATTGTTGGAGCTGCACTAATCCAGTCAAGTGGATTTGCCATTGTAGATGGTCAAAAAGAATTCGAAAGGTCAGAAGGTGAGTCACTCATCATGGAATACACAGAACCTTTGACCATCAATTGTGATTACCTTTATGAGAAGATAAATAATGGGAAATTCAACAGTGTTTGAACTATTTATGCCAAGGTTAGATGCTCTTTAATCTATAACTAAATGTTGTCCATATCTTGCTACTTATGTGAAAAGACAGCTTTATTTATTGAGGGGCTATGAGTAGAAATTAATTTTCTCCAACCATCAGTGACTTCTCTCACTTTGATAAAACAGTTGAATGTTACTGACCCATATCAGACTTTTCCCTGGGGAACTCTTGCAGTCATATCCTCAGACAGAGATAAATGTTTATGCTAATTATTTCTTTGGTCAGTGGAGGATTTTCAATCTGACTTGCATTGAATTCTGTTCTATCTGAATTCCTTGATCCAGACTTAATCAAACACCTCTGGAATTTACCTCTTTTACTCAGCCTTAGGCTATCATACTAATGACGTGTGAAGCCAGTTGATATTGGTAGAAATCTGACTCAGCCACATCAACAGTTTAAATATAAGAAGATATTATCAGTTCTAGAAATGCCTCCTTCCATCATTATGCTTTATGATAGAGTCGAATGTTCGACCAGATCATGTTTGTGTGATCAGGGCTTGCATGGGCTATCAGGTTAGTTAAACATTAATATTTCCACTGTCCTGTGAGGTAGGGATTTGGCTGTCAGAAATAAAACACTACATATGCTGTATAGTGGAAATAAAATCAGGAATATTGGAGGACAAGGCAGATCCAGCAGCATTTTTGGAGCTAAATATTATTCATGAGAAACATTAACCCTGCTTCTCTTTTCACATGTACTGTAAGGGGTGCCAGAAAATGCTCATGCAAACTCTTTGCCTTACCGCAGACTAAAGGAAATTTCATGTAATATGACATTTTCTGTTTTATTACATGACAATAAAATAATCTTGAATCTTGACATATGCTCCTTACCTGCAAAGTATTTACAGCATTTAAATTTTATATCAAAAGTATATATCCAGCTCTTAGTCAGGGTGTTTTCAGAGACATACTCTCTTTGAGTTTCAGCCTTGGCTTTCTCAATTTGATTTAATTGTTTAGCAGGTCTTTTTTTTACATTACTTACATGTTACCTCCTATATTGTGGCACAATGTATTAAATGTGTGCATTAAATTGTGCACTCTCCCATATTTTGTTCAGCATTCAGTGACTTCTGAACTGCTCTCTATTTCCCTGCCCGCTTCGTACTATCTGGAAATGTGCACTGTTTCTGAAACAGAATCATTAATATACAGTAAAATCCCCATTATCTGGAATTCCAGTTACTGGCAGCCTCGAGTAACTGGCAAAATAATTGTGGAAAATAAATAGGTAAAAGATATGAAAGTTTAAAATTGGCATATCCCTCCCCACCAGCAGTTAGTTCGCCAATCTCAAGCAACCGGGAAATTTGCTTATCCGGCATCTTCCAACCACCATAGGTGCTGGATACTGTATATGAGAAGTCCACTGGAGCCCCATAGATGACCACAGCAGCACATAAAAATATCAGAAAAACCCTCATCCCAATAGAATTCCTCTAATAAATATCCATTGGATTGCAGTTATATTTCAATTCCTTATCCCTACCCAAATTAAGACAGAATTTACATTTTAGGAAATAAAATTTCATGTGAAATACCACATTAAGCCTTGCAATACAATTTCCATATGAGTTGTCACTTCCTCAAAAATGTTCAGGAAGTTCAATGTGCATAATTCTCCTTTAAGAATTTTTTTTCCTTTCTATAAAAAGGAGCCACAAAGCATTGAATAATAATAATAATAATGGTGGAATTCAATTTCAAATACTCTAAAGACTATTTGAAAACTTTATTTTTTATTTTGCCTGGTTTTGATTTATTTCATCTATTTCTTGTAGCATACTCTTACTTTTCCCAGATTATGTTTAGATGCAATGAAACTGAAAATCCATTTGCTGTTGCGATGTTGTCATGCACTCATCTGACTGATATTAAGCTAATGATTTTGAAAAAAGGCTTTCAAGTGTTCACTGGTCACCACAAGCCTGTTAACCACAAATTTTCGAGTGAGAAGTACCTGACAAAAGGATTCACAATAACTTAAGAATAAATTTGTTAGGCTTTAGGGTGGAAATGAGGATTTGGCTGTCAGTTTTATCCAGAAAGCTAATTTAATAGCAACCATTTTTATTCTGTGTGTCTTTCAGTTCAACTGAAGTCCCACAAATATAATAATGCATCTGAATACTGAAAGCATCAAGTTCCCCAATTGTTTAGCTTGCTGAATTTTAATTATTTTTTTCCACTCATTATTGGCACTTTCTGGGTTCCTTTTAAAGGACATGTCAATGTCCAAAAAAAAAGGTTATTGCTGCAAATGTTAAAAACCCAACATCTTTAAAGGATGAAGAGACTACTTGGCACAGATTAGAAACAGCTAGGAAAGTCTGACTCATAAGTGTTGCACTCCTGGAGAGAATAAAATAGGCCTGCTTCAAAGGACCTAAATGTTAATTTAATGGAATATTTTCACATACAAATTATATGTTATTTTTCCCCTTTTTTCATAATTTAGATTATAACCATGGCTAATATGTCATCTTTGGCATTAATCCACAACAATGCTATCCAGTCCACAATGAGTTTCAATGCATCAATCAAAAGATCGGAATGTGTAATTGAAGATGGCTTCATTTCAACGGTGCTGCCTGTTTTATACACAATTATTTGTGTGATTGGGCTGCTGAGCAACATACCGGCCTTCTGGGTGTTCTACTTCAATCAGAATAAGGCAACATCGATCTCGACTTACATGAGGCACCTGGCCTTGTCCGACCTCCTGCTGTTGCTCTGCCTTCCCTTCAGGATCACCTATCATATTGGAGAATATACCTGGATGGCCAAATTCTACTTCTGTAAGATTATTGGATCATTCTTCTACATCAACATGTACGTCAGCATTGCATTTCTAGAGCTGATCAGCCTAGACCGTTATTTAAAGATCACAAAGCCCCTCCGCAAGTTCAGGATACACAGCGAGAAGTGGAGTTCGAGCATTTCCATGGCAGTGTGGGTGGTCGTATTTCTGCTAATGCTACCCTTTGTGGTGCTGAGCACCTTGCATTCAAAACAGGCAAAATGCTTCCATTACACGAGCCAAAAGTTTACAGCTGGTTCAATGAATCTGACAGCTGTGATATCTATTTTTATCTTTTCTTTGCTTTTTCTCATATTCTATGCTAAGATTGCTGTCAAGCTCTATGAAATTTCCCAGGGAAAAAAGGACCATATCAGGAAAGTGAGAACTAGAGCTATTTTGAAGACCTTTATTGTCCTTGTAATCTTCCTGGTGTGCTTCGTGCCATATCACATTATTCGAATCCCATATGTTCTCTCCCAGATGGACATAATCTCCAGCTGCCAAATGAAGCATTTCCTGCATGTTGCCAATGAGTTGGCACTGTGCCTCTCTGCCCTGAACAGTTGTCTTAATCCAATAATTTATTTTTTCCTCTCTAACTCCTTTCGTAAGACTATAATTTACAATGTTCATGGAAAATTCCACAAAAATTTCACTAAAACCAAAGGGGCAACAAACAGTTTCAAATCCATCACAGAAATCTGAAGTTCTGAACTACAAATACTGAGTAAATGGACCAGAAGCAGAATCCACGGCTTCAGCACGGCATGATTGCAGCAACTATTCGGGTGGTGGATGGCAAAATCAGGAAAGAATTGGCCATCATTACATTCCTTTGGATTGAAGCGGCCTTACTAGAGAGAACACAAATAGCCACTTATAGATTCAACTTGTAACCAGGCTGGCAAATACACAAGGAATGTATTGTTTCAAAAATCTGGTTACAATAAGGAGAATTCAGTTGCAATAGAAGTCCAGATACAGTTATGTGGAGGGTGCTGAAGTTGGGAATTCATGGAAATGGAAAATATCAAGAGTGAAACCTTTTACATCATCACAGAACTATTTCCACCATGGTTTTATTCTAACAGGAAATCACAGTCTTTTTGCAAAGGCATACAAGATCTATGTAAACTTAAAGATCAAGTTAGAGATTGCTAGGTTTGCTCTCCAATCATTTCAGATGCTCACAATCTATCATCATTTTAAAGTTCAGTAAGGTACATTTTTTTCTTGCATACCCTTAAAATTAGCTCCAGTATGGTACACCTACAGCCTGACAATCTTTCCTTCCCAATCAGTCCGGGCACCCCAAGTGTTGATAATCTGGAGAGAGAGAGAGAGAGAAATGAACTTCTCAAAGATTTTCAATCGCATCCCAGAGCATAAGTTTAATGGAAGAGCAAAATCTAGAAGGCGATTTCATAATGAACATAATTATTGATTTATTGAGAACGAACCTCCTGGACTAAAGAGTAAAAAAAAAACAACCTTTGGTTGTGTTGGTTTGAGTAGTGTTAGGTCTGCTTTGTTCATGAATGAGTGAGACAAACACCAGACTGAGTCGAAATCAGGGTTCTTTGTTCTTTATTACCGGATTGTAACACTTGCAACTAACAATGTTAGTCGGAGAATGCATTCTGCCGTTATCAGCAAAATGGTGATTTTTTTATACCCTTGGATACGTGCTTAGAACATCATCATATCATTACTTGTCCAATGACTAAAACTGTTGCTATCCTTTCCCTGCTAGCTTCCTGCCTCTCAATCCATCAATGTCTCTCTTATCTTGTAAGTACAAGGATGCATTCACATCTTGTTACAGCCCTGCACAGGGTAACTCCTTACACATTCCCATCTCATGATGTTTTACCTTACAGTAGTTGTCTGTAGAGCTGAGAAGAAGATAGTAAATTTATTTATTTTCCAGTGCAATGAGCCAGAATATGAACACAAAAGTATGCCAGACAGTGGATGAACTGGCTCAACATCTTGTGGTTTAAAGAGCCATCCTATGTTGGATGTACAAGTTCCACTTTATAAATACTTTTCTTTAAATGTAAATAAATGTAATCTACAAATAGAAATTGTAAATAATATGCTATAAATATGCTTACTGTGTTACATCAATACTTACATATATATTTATTAAAAGATAATTTTGTATAAATTAGCATGTCTAATGTTATTTTTATTATCATTATGGTTTTGAAGGTTTCACAATTAAATGCACGTTGAAGGGAAGAGACTGTGAGAAGATGGTTGGAGGGGATACCAGGTTGTATTGTGCAGTGTCATTACAATGGAGATCAGTCATTATGTTGACCATAAGGCTGATGGGGGTGAAAGGTGAGCTCAAGAAACCCCAACCCAATGAAGCTCAGTGGGGGAGGAGAAAGGTTGAGAATAGACATGAGAGAAATGGGTCGAGAACATGGTGGAGGGACTTCTCAATTGAGAGTTACTTCAACAAAAGATGCTTCTGGGGAACCATTGGGCTTGGAGAAGATATCTTTCAAGGGAAGGAAGGGAACAAAGCTGGATATGGACAATATAAAGTCAAGGAGAGGAAAAATGAAGTAAAATAATGGAATGTCTTTCCAACATTTGTGGCACATTGATCACTGTCTATGTCTCAACCTTTGATTATTTTTTCCCAGCATCTCAATGCTATTTAGATTTAGGTTTATTGTTACCTGTACCAAAATATAGGTAAGATATAGGCTCAAGAAACCCAAAAGCTGGGTTTCTTCAGCTTAAAATAAAGCCATGCCCTGGCACCATTTTGGATTTAAAAAGGAAAGCCACGTGATAGAAACAAAGTGACAAGATGAAACACGACAATGGTCAAATGAGGTTTCCAGCATTTTATCACCTCGGGCAACTCGGGGTCATTCATAGTGACCCTGCCATTCCAGGAGCTGCACATGGGTGGGAATCTGGCAGAGGAAGTCACTCTCGGTTGTCAGTCCTGGTCCTGGTGAGAGTGGCATCCACGTGCGCAGCAACGTTCCCAGCTCTGGTCCCACCTAGCAAGCCATGGCGCTCTCCCTGGTCGTACCTGCCTCTGGCACCGTGACCAGCCCCTTCTTTCTCCCAATAACTGATGCCCCTCCTGCCTCGGCCACAATTGGCATGCAATACGAGTTTCAATCCCTCCCCATTGAATAAGAGCTTTACGGGAGGCAGGAGAGCTGGCTAGTCTGTGGGCCTGATCCCAGTGCTGGATCGAATGGCACCACTACTGCTGTGCAGCTGAAGCCTGAGAGGCAGAACATCCAGAGTCTTTTTCAGAGATTACAAATAATTTGTGTGAATATTAGATTTTTATATTTTCCAAGTATTAGAATTATTTCATATCATACAAAAATAGCTCAAGTAATGTATAAAAATGCAATGTTACCAAGATTGGATCGTCCAGGAGAGATCATCCAGTGATCTTTCCTGGGTGAAAGTGTACCCAGTGGGGAATTGGCCCAGGCATCCCACACTTCAGGCTGATGCTTCTATAACATCAGCTGCACAGCTGGTGAGGTCCCAGAAAATGAAATCAAAGACACATAGGAAGATAAAGGCAGAGAGGGAATTATCGAGTTTAATCATGAAATCTGAAATAAAATCAAAAATTGCTGGAATGAGTCAGTGAGTCAGGCAGCTTTTGTAGAATGAGTAAGAGGTAATAATAACTGGCACGGTTAGCGCAACGCTGCTACAGTGCCAGCGACCCAGGTTTGAATCCTCCGTTGTCTGTAAGTTTATACGTTCTCCCCTTGTCTGCGTGAGTTTTCCCTGGGTTTCTCTTTGCTTAGATGCTGCATGACTTGCTAGGCATTTCCAGCAATGCCTAGCTTTTATTATGAGTGATATTAAAGTATTGCATTTTCTTTCCATTGTTGGCTTAGGTCAAGTTCGATGAACCGATAAGTAGCACTGGACAATTTTTTTTCTCATGGTTTTCTTCCTGAAAAGAAATTGGGGATTACGATAGACAACTTCAAGCTGAAGACAAAGATAATTTCAGATTTGTTGTATCACAGAGGAGTTGAAGAAACATTAAGTTAACTTTTATTGAATTTAGCATGTTTAATCACATAATGATGGTGGCACATTGCGTTAATTCAACTAACCTTAAAATGTTTTGATGTTAGTTTTCATTTGTTCTCAGCTTCTGATGCCTCTTGTGTCAGTGTCCAATAATAGTCGGCCAACATTGATGGATTTCAGTTGCCCTGATACCACTTTTCCATGGTCACAATGTCCTGGTGAAACCTTTCATCAGGTTTGTCATTGACTGCACCAAGATCAGCAGGGAGAACGTCCAAGTGCAAATGCAGAAAATACATTTTCAATGACATGTTGAACTACAAGGTTTTGTAAACTTGAAGTAGACTTAAAATGTGACAGGAAATCATAAAAATTAGTTATATCTAAAGAATGGTACATGATAGGAAAATTTTAAGGTGATTTTCATGATCAGCAGACCCAACTCCAAAAAAATACACCCTAAAGGGTTCAAGAAGAAAAATCTTCATTTTCCAATGTAATCACTTCATCTAACAGTTTTTCTGCTCACTTCACCAGAACAACATTCACTGAACACTGCCCAATCCATAAACACACTTCTCACTGTGACCCAAGGGCATTGAACTTGAGAAGGGCAATCCATTGTGTGGTGGGTGTGAGGAAACAGGCCCTTAATTTCCATCAGAGGTTTTCAGACAGCCCTTCTGTCATGGCCAATAAGTGCTTTAAATTGTGAACTCACTTCAATACTGCAGGAGCCATGTGTTTTTTTTAAGCTACAGTCAAACATAGCCTGCACAGATCTTGTTTTAGCACAGGATTCTGTCTGTAAAAATACCATATTACAGACTTTAATGAATGTTCTTTTACAAACCCACCAACTCCCACAGCTACCTCGACTACACCTCTTCCCACCATGTCCCCTGTGAGGGTTCCATTCCATTCTCTCAATTGCTCCTTTTCCATCACATCTGCACCCAGGATGAGGACTTCCATGCCAGATCATCAGATATGTCCCCCTTTAAATAACACGGCTTTCCTTCTACCACCAGCAACTCGGCGCTCAGCCCCATATCATCTGTTACTCGCACATCTACCCTGACCCCTCCACCCCCAAGTACTACAAGCATAGGATTCCTTTTGTCCTCACCTACCACCCCACCAGCCTCCACATCCAACACATCCTCCGCTGCCATTTCTGCCACCTACTACGTGATCCCTCCACTAGACACATACTCCCCTCTCCTTGCCTCTCTGCCTTTCACAGGGACTGCTCCCTCCATGACTTCCAAGTCCAGTTCTCCCTCCCAACCATCAACCCCTTGGTTCCAACCCCTGTGACCACAGGAGATGCTCCACTTGCACCCACACCTCTTCCCTCACCACCATTCAGGTCCCCAAACAATCCTTCCAATTGAAGCAACATTTCACTTGTGAATTTGCAGGGGTACTTTACTGCATCCAATGCTCCCATTGTGGTCTCCTCCACAACAGAGAGACTGAGACCAGAATGGGATATTGCTTAGTTGAGCACCTCAGCTCTGTGTTCCACAACAGCATGGATCTTCCCAGTGACCACCCATTTCAAGTCTCCATCCCACTCCCTTGTTGGCATGTCTGCATGACATCTCATCAACTGCCAGAATGAAACCACCCGCAAATTGGAGGAACAACAGCTCATATTCTGAGTGGGCACCCTCTAACCAGATGGCATTAATATAGACTTCTCTGGGTTTTGTTAAACACTCCCTCTCACTTCTTCCCCCATTGTCTTCTTCCAGCTCTGTCTCTCCCTTTTCCCTGTCCCCTTTCGCACTGACATAATAAATTCTCACCTTATCATATCTAATTGACACGTTTTGCTCTCTGTATTTCAGCCCCAGACAGCATTGTCTGAATTCTGAGATTTCCTGTTCTTGGTTAATTCTGCTTATTCCTTGAAGAAGGGGCCAGGCCCGAAACATTGGCAATATATCTTTGTCAAATTCTATGGAGACTGCCAGACTGGCTGAGTTCATCCCACATTTCAGTGTGTTTTCACTACAAAATCAGTGTCTACATAAGACTGAGTGAGCATTAATTCTATACATATAAACAGTTCATTCTTAGTGCACCAAAATAGGGTGGGATTCAATTTCTAGGCAATTACATCACTGCATCACACACCACCAAATTCTCCTTCCAGCATTTCATTTGGGGATAACTGCTGAATTGTCATCTGGCTCCCTCTGCTGGCTCTCAATATTACTACAAGTGCAGGTTTTCCATCTGCCGGCTGCAATGGCTATTTCATCAATCAGAGGATGGGCGTGTTGGATCATTTCCAAGGATGTCACTCATGATTCCTGGAGGCAGGTGACACAAAAATGATCTCACTGCAGAGTTTGAAAATCAATGCCATAAGCACCTCTACTGCATTGTTCATTAAATTCAAAGCCTGGCAATGCATAGAGAGGGATAATTGTAGAGTTCTTGGTTCCCAGTGGAGGTCACATGGTGGAGGGTGAAATCACACCAGATAGCTACAAAAATCCCATAATGTGGTGAGTTGCATTAAAGAAACAGTGAATTTAAACTTTATTCTTTAACCAGCAATGATGCAACAGATTTGATCTACAAAATGTACACCATTTTAGGAAAGACACTGGGGATCCAAACTTTTTTTATATACATATATTTTTAAAATCAACCAACATTTAAAAAGTTCTAAAATAGATAGATAGTGTTAGTGGACAGACATTCATACGAGCACAATTTCACCCTATGTTGAGAGCACGTCTCCATCTTTTCAGTTTCCACATAGCATTTATTCCAGCAGACATGGGTTTGAAGATAACAGAGTCATAGTTGGGCTACTTGATTAGAGAAATTAACTCTCAGAAAATCAGAGGGAAAAAGGAAAAAGTTCAAAGCAAATAATTTCAATTATCAACATTCAGCAGTTGGTCAGTTTTTACTTTTTCTAGATTTTTTTTCCTAACTAGATCTCTCTTGTTAATGCCCATCCCTTCAAGATATTTTGGCTTCAACACCATAGTTATTACTCTCCACATCTAAGTCTAGACAATGGAAGGCCTAATGAAGCCACTCATCTGAAGTCTGGAGACATACATCTAGCTAGTGTCTTTGGAGAAAACACAAATCCTACCCGATTTCCTTCCACCTGGGCTGGGGAGAATTAGACTCGGTCTGTTCAATGGACTGTGATCAGTGCACAATCACATACAGGTGAATTTCTAACTGGTATAATGAAACACTGGTATCAGCAGGGGTCGGGGGTGGGGGCGGAGAGTTGTTCTGATGGAAATGACTGTACCTGAATCATGCTGGAGAACACAAAGTTCTGGTGAGCTGAATAACCAGGGAAGTAAACTGAGCATTAAACTCAAATAAAAAGGAGAGAAGGCCATCAGGTGTGTGTGTGTGTGTGTGTGTGTGTGTGTGTGTGGCTGGGTGTCTGATGCATGCGTTTCTCTGTATTCCAAACATACGACAAGGAAGCAGAGGAGGAAAATAACTAATCAGATTGCATTAGCAATGGACCCAATCAATTCGCAGAGCTAGAAGCTGCATAAAACGTAGGGGCAAAAAAAAAATGTAGCAGGGACAGAGCTTCACAAGCTAGTTTGAATTCACTTAACCTTAGAAGAATGAGAGTGGATGTTTCTAACAGGACTGAATGTGGAAGTATGTTTTCATTAGTTGAGGGATGTAGAATGAGGAATCACATTCTCAGGCTACAGGCAGACATTTAGCTTTGAGACAAGGAGAAATTTCTTCAAAACAGCAGAAAATTGCTACCACAGATGAGTTGTAAAAGCCAAGTTGCTAAGTATTACCCAGGAGGGACAAAGATACATTTCAAGACACAAAAAAGCATTAAGGTATGTGAGGAGAGAACAAAAGTTCAGCAGTGAGATAAATGATCAGCCATGATAACGTGGCATGGGGGAAATCAGGCTCAGAGGGCTGAATGGCCTTTTCCTACTTCTGCTTCTATTTCCTCCTGTTTCTAAGACTGTGAAGATAGATTATAACCATTATAGAAATATTATAAATCATTTATCTCAGTGAAATTGTTCCCGAACTTTATTTCCTGTTTTTATGTATGTATATACATATATATATATATATCTAAAACATATTTTAAGAGAGGAAATATATAGAGTTAAGATTATAACAGGGTACAGAGAGTAACAGTCCAAAGAATTCTGTTGATTTTCTTGGTATCATTACTCTTGAATGTTCTCTAGCACTTATTACATACATAATAATTGATAAGGAAGACTTGCCGCTGCAATGGAGATTCACCAGCACATCACTGGCATAGAGGAGTTTAGTTGTGTGAGATTGGATAGACAAGGTTTGTTTTCCTTGGAAGTAGCTGAGGGGGGACTTGTCTTGAGGAGTATAAAATTATGAGGGACATGGTGGGCCAAAGGAGAGAAATATGAAAGTCTGCAGATGTTGTGATTATAGTCAAAACACAAAAATGCTGGAGGAACCAGCTGGTCTTGCAACATTCCTAGGAGTTAAAGATATATTACTGGTGTTTCAGACCAGAATCTTCTTCAAGGTGGGGATGTTTTTGAACTGTGTGATTTTCTGACTCTATTTAAGATTGTTTATGAGCCACATGACAAGTGCACGATTGACTCAACTCTTGGGTGCCCAAAGTAGTTCAATCTCTGATGAGTTTTAACTGAGCAAAAGAGGTTTAATAGGGATATTGGGCAAGTCTCCAATGAACCGAATGTGGCTAGGGAACCCCCTTATAGCTCAATACCGGAACAACTTTAGATGTTGAGACAGAAAGACCCATATTCAACTTTGTATTAACATAAAAATCAGTGACATTGTTAGTAGGGTCGATGGAAGCTTTAAATTAAGATATATTAATTGATTAATAGGCAAAACAGTGACAAAGATTTTAGTGTAATCAAATCAGAGGCTAGCTGAGCATTTTCTCAACAGCGAAGGCTTGTAGTCAAGTTCAAAAGAAACTCAGGGTTTCTTATACATAGATCATTAAAATGCAACAGGCAGGTGCAGAACATAATGGAAAGCTGGCCTTTATATTTAGATAACAAGAGGTTAGAAGTTATATTTCAGTTCTACAAAATTCAGGTTAAACTACCCCTCCAGTACTCTGCTTCCACAACATCAGCTGAAAGGATACTGTATTAATTTTCTAGAGGGTAAGTAATGAACCTAACACAAACTGGGATCAGATTTCTGAGAATTTAGAAGGATAGGGGGTGATTTGATTGAAATTTTCAGTATATTATTGGAGAGAGAAGGGAAAAGACTGTGTTAGTTGGAGATTTAGTGTTGGGGAGTTACTGTCAAAATGTTAGAGCATGTCATTCAGAAACAACGTGGGGATAGCTTTCATGAAACAAACACTGGTACAAGATTGATCCCAAGTCATTTGTCAATTTTAAACCTAGCATTCGGTTTACTTGGTGAATTAAAAAGATGGGTATGTGGACTTGGGTCCCAGTTCAGTCAATCTATTTTTGAAAGGCAGAAAAAGCTTATATCTAGTGATCTTCTGTCCCCATGGTCACCTCGAGGAGCGCTAAACTTGATATCATGGATAAGTTTAATCAGATAAATTTTTATCGTGAATGGTTTCCCTTCACTGGACAATTATAACATTATGTCTCACCCTCTGGGCAAATAGGTTTTCCTTGTCAAGGCCACAGTAACCACAGTCAGGCAAGTAGAAAATCCGAGCAGCTGCAAAAATACTGGCACAGAGGGGAGGTATCGCATCCAGAAGGTCGTGGCAATTGGCTGACTTGGAACTTCCTAAAGGTAAATAATCAATAAGTTTAAGTCTTTCCTGCCCAGCAACTCATCCTAATAGTTCTTTTGTAACTAATTACTTTTATTAGAACAATAATTTTCCACCCATATTATCATAACTTATATTTCTTTCAATAAAAGTCAAAGCCAATTAAGAACATAATAAAACACTCAAATATATTATAGAAATCTTAACATCATTGAGTACCTTTTACATTTAAATAACTATCCAAAGCACAAGTAGTGGATTAATTTTTTGTCACTGTATCAAAATCATTGCCCCAAAATACTACAGTACTTCTTGTCATTCTGCGTGTGCAATGTCCATGAGTAGGAAGGTGTCTTATTACACTCAGATCCTACTGAAAAAAAATGTGGGGTGTTTCCCATGAATTAAATATTGGCCAAGACCTATTGGAAGATCTGCTTTCTCTTTGATAAATGATACCATTTATTGCCCATGTCTAATTGCCCTTTAAACCTGGGGCTGTCCTTCTAGTCAGGATATTCCCACAGTGTTGTTAGGAAAGCACTTCCAGGACTTAGACCCAGCAACAATGAAGGAACAGGAATATATTTCTGAATCAATTTGGAAGTAAACCTGCAGGTGGTGGTGTTATTATATGGTGTGATCATTGTCCTTCTTGATGAGGAAGGTCAAAGGTTTGGATTCACAGATGACACATGCTGCAGTCATCCCCTTTCCTTCATTGCTTACCTCTCTTATACCCTCCCATCTGTATCCACCTTTTACTTGTTAGTCCGTGTTCCTCCCCTTTCTCCTTCCCGTCCCACCTTATTATTTAGGTGTTTACCTGATTTTCAACAGTCCTGAAGAGTTCAGGCCCAAAACATTGACCGCCTTTTAGTTTAGCATTTAGCGACTGCTGTGTGACCTGCTAAGTTTCTCCAGCATCCTGATGAAAGTCCATTAACCCATATCGTTAAATCTTCTTCCCTTTCCACCGATGCTGCCTCACCTGCTGAGTAATTCCAGCAGTTTTGTTTTTACAACATTCCTGATTTTTTTTTTGCATTTGAGAACATGTCTTTATAACCCACTACATAAAGCATGGTCCTATCCTACTCTTGAGATTTGCTAGTGTCCCTCACAGAAACTAGCCACTCAACAAGAACCATTTTTATATTAGTCAATCAGAAAGGGGTAACTACGGCTTTTGTTTAATGTTCTTGTCACTTACTTGAACTTCAGGTTCAGGAATCCAGATTGCTGCCTCTGGAATGATTCCTACCGCACACATGACCTACAGATGGAACACAGGCCAAATAAGGGCAATGCTCGGCAATTACATACATCACTAGTTCAGACAGGATCAAACTTAAGCTTTCCGACGGAGAGCAGCAGCAATCATCAAAGATTCAGATCACTCAGCACATGGTGTTCTCGCTGCTACCATCATGAAAGAGGTGTAGGCGCCACAAGACTCGCACCACCAGGTTCTGGAACAGCTGCTACCCCTCCACCACCAAACTCCTCAACCACAAACTCTATCAGGGACTAATTTAAGGACTTTTAATTTGCACTTTATTGATTTTTTTTCCCTCTCTCTCGTATTGCAGTTTGTTTACATTTCTTTATTTGTTTGCATATGCAGTTTCTTTTTTCGCACTGCCATTAAGTGGAGATTTGCCCACAGGAAATCTCAGGATTGTATGTGGTGTCATATATGTACTCTGACAATAAATCTGTAATCTTCAAAGTGGCCTGCTACATAGTTCTATTCCCCAGATTACTTCTTGTGTTCATGATTAAATAATGTTCAATACCAGTGCCCACAAGAACTCACAAAGCTGCCTCTCACTTTGCTCGCATGTCAGGCCATCTCCAACTTCATGATCATTTGGTACATCACTTCAACATCTCCAAACACCCTTCCTCCTCCTATCCATGTGTATTGACTATTCCAGAAAGCACGTATAGGTATTTCACACAGGGGTTTGAATACAGTGATCCATGAACAGCAGAAGGTGGGGGAGGGGCATTGATTTAAGGGCACTTTCCAGATTTACCTCCCTGGCAGCACGTTCACCAGCCTGTACCGCTCCATCCATGTACCCACTCCACTTGGTAGCCGTTTCGGTGCCAGCAAAGTAAAGTCTCCCAAAAGGTTCTCGCAGAACTCTGCACATTGAGAGCAAAGTGTGTGAGTTCATCCATCAAACCAAATCACTTCATCTAGTGCTCAGTAATCATCTCCTGCTCACCCAGAATCTGCATGCAGTCTCACTTACTGAATTCTGATCAACAAGTGCTGTCTAAGTGTTCGGCATCACAGGTCACTGTGGAGCCTTTGGTGCCAAATGGAAAACACCAATGTTCATTAATTTGTGTGTATCTCCATCTGTATTAGTTCGGGATGTAGGAATTCTTCACCAGTGAGGCAACAGCCCCAAGAAAAGTCCTTCCCAATATCCACTCCCTTGACTTGCTATTTCCTTCTGAGACCTGGACTGCAGGTCTCTCAAGGCCTCAAAAGAAAATATTTTTTTTTTCTGTAAAATTCTCCAATTTCACTGGGAGGATATCTGAACAAATGCTAGTGTCCTCTCCCGGATGACATCCCCATCACTGGGGCTCTAAGCTCTATTGAGTAGGTCATACCAGTCTCATTCCCAACACCAAACCAGATCTGCAGTTGTGATCTTTGTCATCAAGCAGGCAGAGAATTCAATAATTAGAGAAATACAAGATCCTCACAGAATCTCAGACCCATAATCGCGATTCAGGTTGGAATTGAAAGCCTTGTGAAACAGATTGGCATCGTGCATAAGTGATGGAAGGAGTGCAGCATCTCAAACTACCCACCTACCTTTGCCACTGTAGAATGGTTCCATGTCAATGTCAACATGATATACTGGCCACAGTTAATCGATACATTGGTGCAATCAGGAGTAAGCATACTGATGTGGATACCTGCCAAACTGAACAAATGTTCCTGGTGGGAAGTATGCTGTGTAACAGCCACCTGAATACTGTTCTTCACACCAATCCTTCTCTTCATAATGAACGGCCTGGAAAAAAGAAAGGTCCATCTTGGAATTTCATGTAATAACAAAAGCAAGATTTATGCAAGACTCTATATTCAAACTCATTTTCTTTCCAGAGGCTGTGGGACACAATTCTTTGACGAATGGCCTATTGAAAGCCATGGAGCAATTGGGAGTAAAAAGTGGCCATGTTACCTAGAGGGAGGCAACCAAAACTAAAATTTACCATTTCTAACATGCAAATGCTCTTTTACCTCTGTCAATACATTTTTATAGATTCCCCTGAACCTGGGTGAAATGTGAGGCATTGACTTTGCTATTTACATCTTACTAAAATTTCCAGGAGTGCATTGGATGTGGAGTAAGCTTGACGAAAAGAGATTTCACTTTGACATTTCATGGGCAGTATCAACCCCCTGGAGTCTCAGAGCACTTTGTAAGAGTAAAACCACTATCTTAGATGGAGCACTCCGATGACCAGATCGTTAATCTGTACTGTTGAGTAAGAGTAGTGTACTCTCTTTCAATAGTGACAAGGGACTTCCATAGACAATGGGTGACGGTAACATGAAAGCCTTGCCATCATAGCTCCAAAACCAGTTACTGGTCATCATTTATAACTTGGACTTATTCAGGAAGATTGGCTGCCCAGATCAGTGTAATCAGTGAAAGGAGAAACCACTGCCTGGAAAATGTAGCAGAAATTCAACAAATTCTTCCAGCATAAATACGTCTTGTTCACAGATTGAATGAATCCTTTCACCCTTCCCACTGGACCTGCAGAAAGCCTAGTGCTTATTTTAGGGCTACTTAACTAAATGAACAATGACCTGAGCGAAGTAGCATTGATTCTTCCGGCCAAATTATCTGCTTCCATAAAGGAAGTAATAACATTTAACAATGTCCATTTGATGCATTAAAGAGTGGAAGCTCCAATATTCCTGGAATTCACTGCTGACTCTGGTTGGCGCCTTTTCCCAGCTCACCCTATTCACTGTTTACTTGTCCCTTACCCAAGAATCTCTCACAATGCAACAAGCAGAGTGTAGAGTGCGTCGAAAGAACCAAAGACTTGTTGATCCAAACCAAGGCTTTTATTAACTAAAAGACTGGAGCATATCACAAGTAGATCGACCTGGTCTGGCTAGGAGCAATCCTTTAAGACCTGCCAGTAGGTGTGGCTACACTCTCAGCCAATCATAGTCATCCTACAAGACCATCTGTACATATACACATTGGTGATAGAATCTGTACTATCACACAGAGTAAAATGTGTTTATGGATATTGGGGAGCTGCCTGTGGAGGCAGACTGGAATTTACAGCCTGCTTAAGTGAACCTCTTCCCATTATCTGAAGGTTTCATCTTCAATACTTGATTATTTGTGACTGTGGAATCTCAGAGTAAAGGTGCTTACATACAGGGCTTCCTCAGTCTCCAGAACTCGTGCATAAATCTGGCAGATTCTTTTCTTTCTGAAGAGAATGAAACAAAACTAATCTCAATTAAAAAGTAACCAGATTACAAGTGAGGCACTAAACACCACATACATTGGCAATCTGGAATAATCCAAAGTAATACTCCAAATGTCAGACAGATTCGAGAGAGAGAATCTGAATTAATGTTTCAGGACAATATCCTTTCATCAGAAAAGTTAGTGAAGAAATAAATTTTAAGTGGCAAAGTGCAAAAGGAAGATCAGTGTATGGGATTGTGAGGAAAGGGGAAGAGAAAGAACCTACACATAATTTTGTCAGTAGGTTAAAGGGCCATGGGAAGAACAAAATTAATTAATAAGAGGCAGGTCTGTAGATTATATAAGTAGGGGGAGATATACACAAGATCTGAAGAAGAAAATAATATTGTTTCTTTTCAAAATATTTTTATTGAGTTTAACATATAAATCCTCATACAACATCTTTTAATAAAATAAATAACAGGTCGTATCATATACATATGGTTAGAAAATAAGTAAAAGGACATTAAACATTACATAATGTAATGTCCAAACTTAAATTCTTTCATTTTTATGCAGAAGTGTAAAATTTTTGAAGCTTCACTGATTCATATGTTTTGGGAGAGCCCCAATTTAGGAAGATTTTGGAAAAACATTTTCCAAACTTTATCAATGATATTTAAGATCAAAATAGAACCATGCCCTTTATTTGCTTTGTTTGGTCTTTCTCACAAACCAGATATACCTCTATCTGCAACCCAGGAGAAAGATTTAGCTTTTATCATATTGATAGCCAGATGAGCAATTTTAATGAAAGGGAAGGATGACTCTTCACCTACTTATACACATGATGTAATGTCCAGTTTAAGCTTAGAGAAAATTAGATACAATATTAAAGATGGAAAGTTTCAATTTGAAATGATGTGGGCCCATTCATAGAACACGATCATGATTGGAAGATTTAAGAAGTTTGGATGCTCCGGTGATTCTGTCTAGTGTCTGAAAGTCGCTGTTCGATCCATATCTTTACATCCTTTTCTACAAGGTTATCTTGATTAGAGGGAGGTGTTAGATTAGATTTAGATTGTTTTTTTAAATTTTTTTTAAGATTAACTTGTTAAATATGGTTGTCATAGATCATATTAAATTAGACAGAACTTATCCTTTGTTTCGATCAAGGGACAGTCTAATGAAGAAAATAATACTATTATGTTATGTTATAATGCAGAAAATATGATAAACAGGAAAAGTGATAGAAAATGGCTAGAATTGCTAATTAAGTGAAATTGTTGAGTTCATTGTTGAGACCTGAGGGCTATAATGTGCCTGATAGGAAGATGAGGATGGACATCAGAGTGGTGGAATGAAAAATTAAAGTGACAGGAAACTCTGGACCACCCTTGGGGTTGAATGCAGGTGTTCTGAGAGTTGTGATACAATCCACATTTGTTTTTCTACTACAAAGGTGAGCACATCATGAGCAATAAATCCAGCTCATAAGTTGAGTATTATGAATAATTCTGAATATTAAGGAGGGGCACGGTTAGTATAGCTGGTAGTGCAATGCTATTACAGAACCAGTGACCAACGCTGTCTCACCCTTCACACTGCAAGGAGTTTTGTACATTCTCCCTGTGACTGCGTGGGTTTCCTCCAGATGCTCCAGTTTTGTACATTGAAATGTATAGGGGTTGTAGGTTAAATGTGGTATTTGGGCAGCACAGACTTGTGGGCCAGGAGGACCTGTTATTGTGCTGTATGTCGAAAATTGAAAAAAAGAGGGAATCAAGTGATAAGGGGTTAGAGCAGGAAAGTGATATGTAAAGAGAAGATCAGCCAGGTTGTCATTGAATAGAGGAGCAGGAGATGAATGGCTTCTGTTTTTATGTTCATATATTTTTTTAAGTGCATGAATTAATACCACATGTGGAAAGTGTGTTTGAAACCCTGGGAAGAGGAAGAGAGGAGGTTACAGGGCAGGTGTTGGATCTCCTCCAATTGCATGGGAGTTGTGCAGACGGAAGAGTAAAACAGAGAGTCCTGACCCATTTGCAAAGCTGAAAGGAATGGGGAGGGTTAGGGACTGACATAAGGATGGGATGCCAGAAATAATAGAGGATGATCTATTGAATGTGAATCTTGGTGGGGTGCATGGTCAGGCCAAGGGGAACTGTATCTTTGCACTGGGCCGGAGGGCTGGATGTGAGAGCACGAGCAGTGCAGAGAATGGAACAGGTATGGATGATGGACCATTAACCATGGTGGAAGATGGAAGAGAAAGGAAGACACAACAGAAGCAGTGTCATGGAAAGTGGCATTTGTCGGTTCAAGTGTGACAAAGACAAAGTGAGGAGAGTGATGTGAAGTCTTTTTGGGAAACAAGACAGAGGAAATGTACCATTGAATATTGAGAACCAAAGCTGTCACTTTAATTCTCTATCCCACTTTGACCTCTATGTCTTTGGTCTCCTGTTTCAACAAATGACCAGTCTAACCTCCTCAACTACAGTTTGGGCACATTACAACCCTCAGGGCTCAAGGATGAATTCTACAATTTTTGATTACTGGTCATTTTTGTATGTATCAAAAGGTAATTCACCTGTAATGTTAACTCATGTGTTCTGTTTTCACAGATGCTGCCTGATTTGCTGAGTATTTCCAGCTATTTCATTCACTTCAGTTTTCAAGCAAGTATCCTGAGCTCTATCTTGCAGTTTCCCCTCTGCTGTACTCATTTATCTCACCCTGCTTACACACCCAACACATCAGCTGTGGTTAACAAACATTCACCACTCTCTATGAGCACCAACAGCACTTGTGTCACCTGGATAATGTGCTCCCTAGTACAGGTATTCTCCTCATCCTTTTCCCTTCTTTGCAAATTAAATCATGCTTGGCTTCTCACTTTTCTAATTCTGGTGAAAGGGCATTAAGCTGAAACATTGTCTTTGCTCCTCTTTGCACCAATACTGCCTGACCTGCTGAGTATCTCAGACATGTACTGCAATAGTCGCACAGAGTACTGTGAAGTAATTGCAGGCTAAGTACAATTGCCACATGCATTGGCCAAGGTGGGGTTTGGAAGATTAAAGTATTCATGAAGGAGAAAAAAAACTGACTAGGCAAGGTGTGAAGAAGTAATTAGAATGGGAGAAAATTCATGTTGAAAATTAAACAGCTTTAAGGTTGTGTATTTGATGTGATTTGTTGAAGAGTCTATAATTTCCTCTTATTGATTAATGGTTTTTTAAAATAAACATATTCACTTTTTGATATTTGTCATTTCTTTGGACAGAAAACTTAGTTGCAGCTTTCACAAAGTGAACTAGCTTCAATTCTAATGAACTATTTTGTTCTTTGGCTTATAAAGAACAAAGGCTTTCTCAGGTTGGCTCATCAGGTTGTACTTGTGCAGAAGACAATAAACTTGATTTGACATTACATGTCATTTGGGCAGGTCCAAACTTTGAACAGTAGGCCAAAATAGTTAGATAAAATGGACAGATTACATCATGCCTCTCTCAATAAACTTTACAACCACAGCCCCAGTGGGTGACCCATTATTCACATTATTATTATCTGCAGACAATTTATTATTTATTTCATTTACAGAACCAATGTATGATAAAACCATCTTAAAATGGAAGCCATTTTAATAAAAGATGGAAGCACTTTGATATGACTGAGTACTTTTAACCTTGCTTCTAAGCAGTGTTCTCTATGGGAAGACTGAGAACTGTTGAAACTTTAAACACATCAATGCTGAAGGAAACATATAAACATACTTTTCATGCAAAATGGTTTTAAAATATTTTATACACAAGGTCACATTATATCAAATCAAATATCAAACCACCTACCTCTCTGCTTTGGTGAGATTGAGCAAGAATCGAGCCTTTCTCGCCAGTATAAAGCTAGAAAAGAATAGAGGTAATTCACTATAAACTAATAATCCAGCTAATGATCAATGGGACTGTCAAATTTCAGGAACTGTTCAGTTCTTTTCCATGGAGTTTAACAAGATGAGACAATTTCATTGAAACATGTGAAGAAGTGACAAGACTGTTTCCTTTAGCCAGAGCTTCTGATATCAGGAAGAGGGTTGGGGGTGGTGTTAGTTTCAAGATAAGGGAAGCTAGATAGAGCCATGCCTTTTATGCAAAGAATGTTAAATGTGTGGATTGCAGATGTTCAATGAGAGTAAATTCAAGATGAGAAGATTGGATTAATGCACACTGAGTCGTGACCTGGGAATAAACAGAGAGTGAACAAGATACAGGATTATCCATAATTTTATTAAATGATGAAGTTATCTCAATATTGTGGCCTACACTTGTTCTTATCTCAGATTTTTAAAAGAGGTATAATAAAGGTTATATTAATGATTTGTTTGAACCAAAGTATGTTCAGCAGATTTGAAACTGAAGGTGGTTAAGATGCTTAGAGGCAAGCTCTGACATTATTGTTCCTACCTTTGGTGAAACAAACAATTCATTAGCTTTTATTACTGATTCACTGTATTTGGAGATTTCTGGTTCCAGGAGGCTGAGCAGTGGCTTTTCCCAAGGTTGTGAACCCAAAGTAATAAGGAACAGCATTTTAAGATTCTTATAAAGGAGATGCTGCAAACTATCTCAAAGCTCATGGATTTCACTGATTTCAAACATGATTAGCATGTTTGGGAGTGCAGTTATCAGAATTTGCAACATCAAAATTTGAACAGAAAATTAACCAATTCAAAACCAACCTGTTTCCTTTGTTCCTCTTCTGTTTGTTCTTTTTCTTTTTAACAAATTACATATTTCGGTTTAATCACAAGACAAACAAAAATTCAGGATACCACCAGTAATAATAACTCCAGCAGTGGTGAAATTTTGTATTCTTTCACCATGACTTTTCCCACATTATCTTGAAAGTGGCAAATCCAATGTTTCTATATTGTACCCACTTTTTAATGTTTACCTATGCTAAAACATAAAACAATAAATTTCATGGTGCATTTCCTCAGCTCTGTGAACTGTACCCCATAATTGCAGGGTGTGAACCATCTGGCTTGGTATCATCCAGTGTCAAGGAAATAGGGGACTCCTCATCTTCAATCATCATGGTTCCACAGAAACCTGTCATAAAAATACAGTTAAAGAGTATAGAGTAATTCAGCAGAGAACAGGCTCTTCAGCACAACTCACCAATGCTGACCATTCTGGACTAGTCTATTTGTATGCATTTGGTCTATAGCCTTTTAAACGCTTCATATCCATAGATCTATCCAAATATTTTTTGAACATTATAATTGTATCCTCTATATCTTCCTCTGGCAGCTCGTTCCAGATATTGACTACCCTCGGAGTTCATTCTAGAACACAGAGATGTTTTGTGGATAGGATGTGCATGATGGGACGCAAGTCTTGACAAATACTTCAGCCTAAATGTTGTTTAGAGTAACTTAATCGCAAGAGAGTGCAGAGCAGAAGAGAGATTAGGTTAGGTCCTTACTTTATTATGCTCAGACCAGTGCTGACTTTACCCCTCTGGCCAAAGGAACTAACAAGGAATTTTGCCAAAGCATCTACCTACTGTAAGGTAAAAACATCATGAGATGGGACCGGAGAAGGAGTCACCCAGTACTAAGGAGTAACAGAATGCAGATGTGACCTTGTACACTCAAGATAAGCTTTGCACTAACAAGAATGATGTGCAGCAGACTAACAGAGAAGGATAGCAACAGTTTATTCATTGGACAATGTAATGGTATGATAATTTACTAAGTACGTATCCTTCTTTTCTTTGGCTTGGCTTTGCGGACGAAGATTTATGGAGGGGGTAAAAAGTCCACGTCAGCTGCAGGCTCGTTTGTGGCTGACAAGTCCGATGCGGGACAGGCAGACACGATTGCAGCGGTTGCAAGGGAAAATTGGTTGGTTGGGGTTGGGTGTTAGGTTTTTCCTCCTTTGCCTTTTGTCAGTGAGGTGGGCTCTGCGGTCTTCTTCAAAGGAGATTGCTGCCCACCGAACTGTGAGGCGCCAAGATGCACGGTTTGAGGCGTTATCAGCCCACTGGCGGTGGTCAATGTGGCAGGCACCAAGAGATTTCTTTAGGCAGTCCTTGTACCTTTTCTAAGGTATAAAAAAAACACCACTTGCTGATAACGGCAGTATGCGCCTTCTCCAACTAACACTGTTAGTTCCAAGTGTTACAATCCGGCAATAAAGAACAAAGAACCTTGATTTCGACTCAGTCTGGTGTCTGACTCACTCATTCATGAACAAAGCAGACCTAACACTACTGAGACTCTAAAACCACAAGAAAAACAAAACTGCAGAGGCTTTAAATCGGAGAGAAAAGCAGAATGCTGGAAACAATCAGCATGAGGAGTGAGAACAAAATGAATGCCTCAGCTGACGACCTTTCATTAGCACCGAGACAAGTTAAAAATCAAGCATGCTGTTACGAACTAATTACTTATTAGTATTAACAAAGGAACAGCAATGGAAAATTCACAAGACAATGGTAAATTCAAAATAATAGTTGTTATTACACTATTAATAACATAACACTTCTTACTTATCTCTAAACTCTAAATTTAACCCACCTATGCGCAAATGTAAATGTGTGTGTGTATTAAAGTTCATAACTGTTACAGTTTCTGAAAAAGTCACTTTTAAAAGTCTAGTTTCAAATATCTTGTTGAGTTCAGGATCCTTTTAAAACACACTGCAGAAGTAATTATGAAGCATTTTTTAAAAACTTTATTTAAGATTTTATAACATGAATAACATATAGAGTTACATTTAAAAAAATTAAGAACAAAATAATAAAATTACAATACAGTATCAGTAATCTAAATAAACTATACCCTCCCCAATAATTATTACACATTAATAACCCAACTCAAATTAGTCCAACCCCCCCTTCCCCCCAAAATAAAGAGTGAAGAATTAATAAAGTTAATAATATATGTGAGAAAAAAAACCCACTTACAAAAAAAAACAAAAATATAACCGATTAAAATACTAACAAAAAGAAAAGTAGTTAATACTAAGATATCAGACTTAAAAAACATATTTAAATCAAACTTAAATGCATATATTTAACAAACAGAGTTAAGATGAAACATAACTCAAACTTAATATAAAAAATTAGTAAAGTTAGTAACATTGTCTATCAAAAATTCTTAAACAATAATCAATTCTTTAAAAAAATTGTAGCATGAGAAAAAAAAGATGGAATAAAAACTTTCTCTATAGAGATAAACCTTCACCAAATATCAACTAACTTCACATCTATCATCATATTAGTCACATAAACCACCATCTTAAAACAAAATTCAAACCTCATTAAACATTGTACAATTCAATTTTAGTACTCTTCCACCATTTTTCCCTTTTACTCTTGAATAATTATCCAATATTATGAAGCATTTTTAAACATATTTTCATATCTCATTCAATTCATGATTCTCTTCATGAGGTATCTCTCAGATATCTTCTTCAAACAGGAATCACTATTTTCTGGGCACAAATGAGAAGTGGTCTTACTTATTAAAAAGCCACTTATATTGTATCTCCTGTGAATAGGATTATGCAAGTCCTGTCTTTCCAAGAGGTCAAGTTTTCTTCCATGATGAGGTTGCACTCTTTATTTTCAAAAGAGCAGACAGAAAGTGGTTTCCCTTTTGAAATCCACTTATTTTCTGTATTGGCCTTTTATTAGGAGTAACACATAACAGCACCTAATCTGGTAACTGTAATTCAGCCCTGTCATTCACAAGGATCCAACTCCTGTGTGTATGTGTCACAGTGTCTTGACTTCTGAACTGAACCAACAATGTTTGAACTTGATAATATATTTCTCCATATCATGTGACATTTACTCAATCAATGAGCTCAGTCTCAATTCCTGGAAACGATATGACTATGCACTGGAATCCCTTATAGTTTTAGTTTCATTTCTGCAAAATCTTGCCTTTTCCAAAACCACTCCATGTCCATAACAACCTCTGACCTCATCTCTGTTCCAAGAGGCTTAAATAGTTTTTAAGAATCACACCTGATATTTGAGTTTCAATTAATAACACTTCTGTTCCATTATGGCTCTGTTTTCCAGATGTGTCACTTGGAGAATGAACTCTCTCTCTCTCTGATTACAATGGTTCTATACAAATGTGCTGTGACCTGTGTGTGACCCTGTACCAGGCCACAATTCCCTCACTAGAAATATATTTAACTCTATAACTACTAAAACATTTTTACATGAAATATAGTTTAACATTAATCTAAATATTAATATTATCACAGATCCATTACAATGCTTTAAGTTGCAGAGAAGAGGGAGGGGTGAAATGTCTATGATAGATGGAGACAAAATGACTTAGGTAGCTGTGATATCTGAAATTATACAAATTTCTGAAAATACGCAGAATGTCATGTAGAGAATGTGGAGAGAGAAAAGTAATGTTAAAAGTTGATGATCTTTCACAAAATTGGACAGTCTGTCATTTGAAATTCTTGAATTCAATTTTGAGTTGAAAAGTCTATAACGTGCTAAGAAGATGAGAGGGGTTATGTTGTCTTGTTCTGATAAAAGTTAATTCATCTGGCATATTAGTACTGTTTCTTCCGCCACTGGTACTTCCAACATTTTTTGTTATGAACTTAAATTCTAAAAGACCAACACAATACATAAACAAACATATATACAAGGACTGTGACATGGCAAAATACTCCCAAGGACTTCATGGGAACATTATCAATCAACAATCCAGAATCACATTGAAGGTCATTAGGTCAAACAAGTTGTACAATATCAAAATGTACATGCAAATCAGAATCAGTCCATTCTACTGAGTCAAAACCAATCAACAACTGATCACATACAGGCAAGGGGAGAAATATGGCATGTCACTCAAACTGGGAAGTGTTGTAACTCCTGCAGTGAAAGAAGAACAGTACCGGGGGACACAGAGATGTGGGAAAGGAGTCACGAAGGGAGTGGTTCCTGCAGAAGATAGAAAGGGTTGTGGCTGGTTGCAGCTGACACAAATGACAAAGAATGACAAGCTGGAATCAAAGGCTTGTGGGGTGAAAGGTGAGGAGTTGAGGAATTCTGTCTCTGTTCTGTTTGGAAGGAGGGGTTGAGACCGCAGAGCAGAATTCTTTGGTACACCTGATTTGTATAAAATTATAATTTCCAAAGCAAGATGAAACTTGCGTTATTTGAGGTCATGACAGAGAGGTGTGAAGTTGTGAGTGTTATCCATCCAGTTACATCACTGTTACTATCTGCCTCATTCTCTAACAACACTCTAGGTGTCAGATATCAAAGTGGTGGAGAATTTCTACTAAAACATACAATATTCTTATTGTTTTCTCAGTACTGTATTATAAATATACAGTAAAATAGTCAACATACTTTGGTTTTGTTTTTTTAAATTCAGTTAAAGTGCCCATTACCTGCTGAGGTGAATACAAAAGGCGCATTATGTAAGCAAGATTGGAGAGCTTTCTCTTGTCCAACCACATCTTATATTATCTATTATTATATGATTCGCTATGTGTGGAATCTATGCATTAACAGCTACATTTCAAAAGTAGTCCATTATCTGTTAATATTGAAGAAGTCTTATAAAATGAATTAAATAAGTGCAGTTCTTTTTTTTTCAAATTAGCATGCAAATAGGCTTTGGCCTCTGTTCATGTCTAATCAGTATGCATCTCTTAACCTTTACATACCTTTCTCTCTCCAGAAAGGCCGGTTGTAGTAAACCATACATTTAATGATAGAGCCCATTGGGACACGTTGGATCAACTGGTTTCGCAGAGGAGGCACTGGAGGACTGTAATGGATTTGCTGGGTGAGAGCTGGTGGGATAGCACTGATCACATAATCCGCCTAGAAAGATCATAGAAGAAATTAATCGAGAGGAACCAGAGAAAAATTGGGCAAGAGAAAAATATTTGGAATGATGGAAGGGGTGTGTGTGTGGGGGGGGGGGGGGGTGCGCGCAAAAGAGATTGTAAACATCATTTATTCCAGGTCAAATTGATTTTCAATTGCATGGCCCTGGAAAAACAATTACTGTGCAATTCAATTACCATTCAAAGGTGACATTTTACAATAGCAATGCACTAGTCCTGGGATTATATACAGTCAGGCTAGGATTTTAAAAAAATGTAGCTGCACTGTTGCCAATGTTATTATAAAATGAGACTGTCTTAGAGTTTATTGTAAAATGCTTGTATATCAGCATTCAATCAAACACTAGCAGCCTACATTTAATTAAACAAATTTTCAAGGTGCTTCATAGAGAGACAAATGGAGGCATGATATGTAGCTTGGATGACAGAGCCTTGAAATTTTTGAAGGAGCAGAGAGGACTGGAAGGAGAAGCTAGAGTCATTTTTTTTTTTGTTGCCATTGATGAGGTAGAGATAATAGACGACAGCCAGAGGAAGAGAGTATGGAGGAAAATGCAAACTGAATGATTCAAAGCCAACAAGCATTTTAACAAAAAATAATCTGGGTTTAAACCAGCAGCGAAGCAGAGTGCCAGTATTTGCATGAAATTCCTGAAGAGATAGGTGTGGTGATATGTAATTACACCACTAGGTCACTAGGGGTCGTCCCAGTGACCTTGTCTATAAAGCAGTCCAGAGCTACAGTCTAGCCTTCCAGGTTTGTCTTGCAGAGAGACAAGACCTCTTAGTGTACATGTTAGTTTATTAAAGCTGTCTTATACTCGCACTGCTGTTGTGGTTATTGTCAGTACAATAGGCATGGAGAGTCAAGCACGGGATGGGAAACTGATAGCTTGAGTTTTGGGTGACTTTAGAAGGGGGCTGTGGTGGTGGCAATGAAAGAGAGGCCAGGAAGTTCTTATGGTAACTAAATTATGCCTGAGTTTAGGTGTGCTGATGTATTTTGTGGAGAAATTCAATGGAAGGTACATGACACCTAAAGCACAACCAGAATATTGAGATGCAAGCAATCTGTGCGAATGATCAGGGAAAGGAAAGAAATACAGAGTCAATGGTAGGTTGTCTTCTGTATGTAATAAGCTCTGTGAGTTCTGAATAGGCAGTGAATTCCAACCTCAGACATAGAAGAGTTTGGCTCTTTACATTCTCTCTAAAGTTCATTTTCAACCCATCCTTATTATCACTGTCCTTATTCTTTCCTTTTCAATATTTTTATTAACATCAAAAATTACAGAGTACATAAGGATATATGTTAAAAGTCAGAAAATACACTTAAATCATAATTTCATTCAAGGTAACCCCCATTTTCAATCAAACAAACTGCTTTGTTTTAATATTTTATTATTTTTTAATATTTAAAAAATCTAAACCCACTACCAAGAAGCTGTTTGGCCAGAAAAAAGACAAAATTCTTATTAGAGTGATTAGTCAACACATTCTGCCTTCATATCAAATCAAAGACCATAAAAGTAATTCAAAAAGGGTCCCGACTGTGGTGATATGTAATTACACCACCAGGTCACCAGGGGTCATCCCGGTGACCTTGTCTATAAAGCAGTCCAGAGCTACTATAATGCAGATTAGAAATTAGAAGTGTCCAGTAATGGGCACTTTAACTGAATTTAAAAAAAAACAAAACCAAAATATGTTGACTATTTTACTGTCTAGCCTTCCAGGTTTGTCTTGCAGAGAGACAAGACCTCTTTTTACTAATAAACATGTTTTAATAAACATATTAGTTTATTAAAGCTGTCTTATACTCGGACTGCTTTTGTGGTTATTGTCAGTGCACCGACAATCTGTGTTATTTAAGAAATCCATAATCGTGAAGCTTAATATCTTCTTGTATAATATGGTTGATATTCTTCATTGTCGAGACCGATAGCTTTATGGAACATTAACCATTCACCTCAAGATGCTGAGCTTTTAATAAACAGTTGAAGCTTTTATCTACCTCTGAAGGAAGCTTGGAAAATATCAATTTTCCAATGAGTGGACGCACACAGCACTAAAGGAGGTCATAGGATGGTTTATATGGATACTTACTGCAATGGGAGTTGCTGTTGTATCAGGTGTGATGCTGATAATGGCTCCAAAAATGAAGAAATATTAATTACTGTTCTCAATTCAAGATAGAAAAATAAATGATTGAAGGATAGAATGTTGAAAGAAGATTTGGTTTTAAAGAGTTAATACATGAATCCAAACTTCAATGCAATAACTTTTATTTGTAAGTCACACATGGTATAATTTAATAAGACAACCATGGGATACTGGGCTTGATCCATAGAATTGCCTTTGTGCAGTGCAAAACTTGTATGTGACCTTATGCTCACACACCTTGTATTTCTCTCCATGTAGAGTCTCCACGTGGACAGAACCTTCAGTTTGTTCCACTCTCACCACTGGTCTGTTCAATCTCACACTATCCTTCATTCTTTCAGCTAAACGCTCACTTATTTGTCCTGAGCCACCAATAAATTTCCTTTCCTAAGGAAAAGAAGATTAGCATCAATATGCTGCATCTTTAAAAATAAAATTATAGTGAAACAGAAAGCATTAAAAGTGCATTAATAATAAGAGATTGTCAAAAAGAGACTAAAAGATATTTTTAGAGACCAGGGAATTGTGAAACTGGAGAATGTCTTATTAGAGTTAATGATTGACCATATTGCTCAAATAATAATTTATTTGAGCAATATGGTCTGATTTGGCACATATTGCTCAAATAAATAATCCTAGTCCCATCCAAGTTTTGTAATTCATAATAAGAGAACTGGATATTGTGATGTCCAGTTACATCTAAGGATGGGTGTCAGCAGAATACATCTGCTAGTGCAAAATGGATGACAACTATTCAGCAGTTCAGTTCGCTGATTTTTATTTCCATTAACTTCAAAGTGCACAGCATTCAAATTGTCAATAACTTAAATTCTAATTTATAATCTGCATTATATAGTAACAAGAGTTTCATTTCCGATGGCCTTATAATTACAAACACATTTACACTTTTATTGTCAATCGTCTTGAGATTAGGTTGACAAAAAACAACTGCTTTAATGTTTTCATATGGCATTCTAATTATTATTTTTAATGACAATTTTATGTAGGAATGTTATGCAACATACCGTCACCACTAGTTAACACTGGAACATAAAACTATTGTTGATTTGTCAGTGCAACGGAACTATGATATCATATTTTTATTCTGACTTGGAAAACAAATTGTAGCTCTTAGTGACGATATTTTCACAAGTTCAATTGCAAAACCATTTTCCAGTATCTTTTTTTGGTTGAAACGATCAGTGCAATGTTAAATTAATAGCTTTAGAATTTATGGGTCAAATGAATTATCAGTCAAAATTGTAAGAGGGAAGAGTTATGAGCCCAAAGGATCCCAAAACCCAGCAGCAATAGACATTCACCAAGACTAGTTTTTAAAATAAAAGTTGTTTTTAATCAACTTTAAACTTGAAAGCAGAATCAAACTTTAACTTATCTCTCTACTTAACTAACCCAAATTAACCCCTTCTAATTCTAAGCGCACGTGTATGTAATGTCTATGTAATTTAAAGAAAAGTTATTTGGTTCACAGTTCAATCTCACTTCTCCTTCTTCCAAGTTCTCTGGATGCAGGCAATTTTTATACTGTGCTCAGAATTTAACATGTATAAAGTTTACTGCTCAAGAAGGTTCTTGTAGGGTATGCAGAGAGAGATTTGTTGTTCCAGGATTTCCAGAACTGAGGTACCACCATTAGACACCTCAAGGTCTCGCTGATGACTCGTTCCCCATCAAGATTTTCCAGATGGTAACCTCTTTCTTCAGGCTACCACAGAGTTCCTTTCTGTTCCGCTTATTCCAAGAGAAACATCAGACAGATAGCACTTCCAGCCATCCACTGCTCTGGGACTTTCTGTTTCCAAACAGTTCTTCTTGTTTATTTCAGCCGTGACTGTTCAGTCTCTTTTCAGTGTCACACACACTAGCTGAGAGGGTTTATTTTCTTTCTCTCTCTCTCTCTCTCTCTCTCTCTCTCTCTCCAACTGCCAGAAAGCCCATGTGACTCTTTCACTTGCAAAACCCCCACCTTCTTCAGCAAACAAAAGGAGTTCTCTCTTGGTCAAGCAGTTGTCTTAGATAAACAAAACCCAGGAGTGACCTTTCAGTGAGCACATTGTAAGTACTTTTTAACAGCCAGTTTGTCTCCTACAAACAATGGTCTTTTATTTCATGATGTCATTTTAATTAGCACCTACTTGTGAAATGTGCATCACATTCTCCAGAGATCCTGCAATGTTACTGAATATGAATTCTTCAGTCTTTCAAATATGATCTTGTTTTAAAATGTGTGTATGTACGTAACCCACTAATCTTACCAAATTCTCGCAAATATTTATCCATTACAGAAGTGAATATCAGGCTTTCAAACCTGGCCTCCATTGGTGGTGGAAAATATTCGTCTTGTCCCTCCACATTGTTTCACATACCACAGGAACCAGAGTGCAGACACTTCATGAGGTTCTGAAGTGACATTCACGTTGACAAAGAGCGTTGCAAAACTTCTCGCCACACTGCAATTAAACATACTGAGTCATGCCACCAGTCAAAGTATTTAATAACCTCCAATTTAAAAGAGATTAAATAGTGAAAAAAGGGAACGAAGCACCATCTAAAGAAGGAAAGTCTACTGTCATAACTTAACACAGCATCCACCTGGGGTCCTGGCAGTTCCTTTCAAATGGAGTGCTCCCTTCTAGTTTAACGTTGGACAGAGCTATTCCAAAGGAAATAGACTGAAATTTTATTTCCTTCTGTTGAACATTTGTATTAGCGTGTTACATCCCACTGGTAAAATAATGCTGCTTTTGCCTGATCTCTTCTGTAATTCTACACTTTGCTGTGTTTTTAACTGCTACACTAAATATGAGGACTAGCTGGACTGCTTGCAAAGTAAACTTTCTTACTGTACCTTAGCACATGTGACAACAAACCTAAATTGTAAGTCCTGAACTTAGTGTCCTTATCTGGGAATATTTAAAATTCAAATCATAGAACACTACAGCACAGTACAGGCCCTTCAGCCTCGATGTTGTGCTGGCCTATATATTCATTTTTTTAAAGTACTAAACCCTCCCTACTCCATAACCTTCCATTATACATATGCCTGTTTTCTTTCTTTGGCTTGGCTTCACGGACGAAGATTTATGGAGGGGTAAATGTCCACGTCAGCTGCAGGCTCATTTGTGGCTGACAAGTCCGATGTGGGACAGGCAGACACGGTTGCAGCGGTTGCAAGGGAAAATTGGTTGGTTGGGGTTGGGTGTTGGGTTTTTCCTCCTTTGTCTTTTGTCAGTGAGGTGGGCTCTGCGGTCTTCTTCAAAGGAGGTTGCTGCCCGCCGAACTGTGAGGCGCCAAGATGCAAGGTTTGAGGTGATATCAGCCCACTGGTGGTGGTCAATGTGGCAGGCACCAAGAGATTTCTTTAGGCAGTCCTTGTACCTCTTCTTTGGTGCACCTCTGTCACGGTGGCCAGTGGAGAGCCATATAACACGATCTTGGGAAGGCAATGGTCCATTCCATCCCTGCCAAGGCATTCTAGTCACCCACAACTCTGCATAAAAAACTTACCCCTGATGGTTCCCCTAAACTTCCCTTCCTTTACTTTGTAATCATGTCCTCTGGTGTTTGCTATTCCTGCTCTGGGAAATGGCTGCTGGCTGTCCACCCTATCTATGCCTCTCATAATTGTATACCTCTATTCAGTCTCCTCTCATCCTTCTATGCTCCAAAGAAAAAAGTCCCCGCCCTGCTAACCTTGCCACATAAGACTTGTTTTCCAATCAGGCAACATCCTGATAAATCTCCTCTGCATCTTCTCCATAGCTTCCACATTCTTCCTGTAATGAAGTGACCAGAATGAACACAATACTCTAAGTGTGGTGTAGCAACTACAAAAGCTGCTTGGAGACTTGGTGAGGCTCTTGTTTGTGACACGTTTCAATTTAATTTCAGGACTTGAAATGTTTAAAAATAATGTTCTATGATAACGATCCATAATAACAAAACGCTTTTGTTAATAGTCAACAAAAAATATGCTAGCCTGACTCGCCCTTCTTTGTCTCCACAGCCATATTGTTCAATGTGCCCTCACGCAAGCATTTGCACCCCACACTCTCGTGCATGTGCCAACTGAACACCCATACGTGAACCCACCGCGCATGCGCCATCCGAAGACACTCACATGTGCACAGGAATCAAGATGGCCATGCCAGCCTACAGACACTGGGACACCAACTAACAAGGTAAGTAAGCATATTTGGCCCTACATGTGGTCTCACCAGAGATTTGTAGAGTTGCAACATGACTTCCCTAGTATTGAACTCAACCCCTAATAATGAAGCCCAGCATCCCATCAACTTGTGCGGCGACCTTGAAGGATGTACGGATTTTGAGCCAAAGGTCCCTCTCTTCACCCACACTCTTTTTTTTTTAAACTTTATTTATTCGTTCAGATAAAAGTTACATATATAACAATAAACAAAGCAGGAATGTTATATTTTATATATATTTAAAAAAAGAAAGAAAAAAAAGGAAAGAAACCCCCCCCCTTCTTTCAGCCAACTCTCCAAAGGACAGCATTAAAGAAAAAAGAAAAAATAAAGAAAAGTAAAATCTGTCAATATAAATCAAAATGTAAATATTCTGAATATAACAACCACCTATTAATACAAAAAACTATAGTTATCCACAAAACATATGTAATTTTTTCCATTACTAAACAATATTTCATCTCATTATGCCAAAAGTCTCAAATTTAATCATTTCAGGTAAAATCATATCTCTACCGAACACATGTTTTACCAAAGATCGAACTTGATAAAAATATGCTTACGCTTAATCAGACTGTTTAAACCCCGAACATTAAAAGTAGCAAACTTCAACTTTGACATATCCACTAATATTACTAAAAACTAATTATATCAATATATAAAGACTCAGATCAACGTAAATAGGCCCTCCAATAGGAGAAAAAGAAACCACAAATTAAAGTCTAAATAAAATGAAAATTTTTAAAAAGTTAAAAAGAAAAAAAAAACCCCAAAAAACTACCAAACGGTAGTAATCCCTAAACAAAAGTTGGGTGTGGATCACCCACCAGTGGCTGATGACTAGTAGAACATAGAGCAAATGTCTCCCTCCTCAGCCAAACAAAGAATAACAACAAGATATCATGACATAAAAAGAAAATAAAAATAAAAAAGTTCTTCTATTCATCCAAGAAATTTCAGACTCAGCGACCCCATTTCAAGGAAACGGACTCTTTCCATTCCCATTTCTCCCATTTCTTCCATTCCCAGAACAACCAGATTTTTCTTTAGGCGACAATGGCGGGCTACGTCTTTGTCCTCTTACATCTGGCAACGAGTCAGCAAAACTCATTGCTTCACACCCATTCTCAAAAAACCGAGATTGAAAGTCTCCACAAAACAGCTTCAACAATAACCTTTACGCCACAAAACTTGTTTAACTGGATTAAATCGACGCCGACGTTGAATAACCTCTTGACTCAAATCAGGATAGAAAAAAACTCTACTATTCTGAATCATTAACGGAGCTTGTCGTTGTCTCGCATTTTGCACTGCTAGACGAAGTATCGTTTCTCTGTCCAAATAATTCAAACATCGAATTATCACAAGTCTCGGTGGTTGACCAGGCAGAGGTCTTCTCCTTAAGGCTCTTTCCAATACCAGACCTCCAGAGAAAAATTCCTTCCCCAGTATTTGTGGAATGCATTCGGTAAAAAAACGAAGAGGATCTTGTTCTTCCGTACCTTCTGGCAAACCAACAATCTTCACATTATTCCTTCTACTTTGATTCTCCAAATAATCTACTTTCCTCTCTAACTCCCTCTCACGTTCATGCAATTCTTTAACAGATTCTTCCACCTCCAACACTTTTTCTGTATTAGAAGCCACTTGTTGTTGACATTTCAAAAAAAGCAGCCTGAAATTGTTTAAAATCCTCACAAGATGCTTCCACACGTATTTTAACTGTATCCAGTTCCAAACTGAGCCTCTGAGACATTTCATTTAGCATAGGCTGAATGATAAGGCTTAGCTGTTTACATTGTAATTCAGAAAAGCTCAGCCCTGCTTTCTCTTGCGTAGTGGCAGAACCAGGTAACTGCAGCTCCTGCTGCATCTCAACAACAGGCAGTTTAACAGTTTTACTGCGGGTCTGGACTCCCAGCAACAGCACCCCGACTTCCTCAGGGGGTCGACGCTGTTCTCCCCTCCGCAACCCATTGTTGCTTTAAAAACTCACAAAAAATACCAAAATATTCAGATTGGAATATATCCTGGGGTATTTCAAGCAATGGAGTCGTCTTCCGTTAAAGTCGGCAGGCTGCCAGAATCAGGATCCTCATCGGGGGCACACGCACCTTCCTTCTGAGAATGGGTAATTCCAGCAATGTCCTTCTCCTGGTGAATAGTAGTCATTTTTTCAGCTCCCACAGGCAATCTCTGGTTTAGGCTTGAAAGAAAGCAAACCTGAAGTTGTAGCAGACTGTTTAGGCTCTAAATCTTCAACACTCCGAAAATGTAGTTTCTTCTGTACTTGAGGTTTAATCTTTTTACCATTAATAGCCATATCAATTCCTTGATACTTTAAACTAAGTTTAAAAAAAATTAAACCTGAAAATAAAGAGTTAAAAACAGGTTCTTAAAAGTCTGGCCAGAGAGGTTGAGATTATATGTCTAGACTCTATGCCATCTTGCCACGCCCCCCACCCACACTCTTAAGTAACCAACCATTAACCCTGTACACAGCCTTCTGGTTTGTCCTTCCAAGTGCATCATCACACTTATCCGGATTAAACTCAATCTGCCACTTTTCTGCCCAACTCTGCATCCTTTTTATATTATTTTGTAACCTTTCACAACTTTCAGCTCCATCCACAACTCCTCCAACGTTCGTATCATCCGCAAACTTACAGACACATCCTTCTGCCTCTTCATCCAGATCATTTATAAAAATCACAAAGAGCATGGATCCCAGAGCAGATCCTTGCAGTATTCCACTAGTCATTGACCTCCAAGCAGAAAACTATCCTTCCACTACTACTTTCTACCTGCAAGCCAATTTTTTTATCCACTCAGCCAAGGTTCCGTGGATTCCGAGCCTCATGACTTTCTGAACGAGTCTCTTGTGGAGGACATTGTCAAATGCCTTACTAAAATCCATGTAGACCACATCTACTGCCTTACCCTCATCAATTTATTTTGTTATCTTTTCAAAAAAACTCAATTAGGCTTGTGAAGCAGACCTTCCCTCACAAAGCCATGCTAAATATCTTTGAGTAGTCTGTACTTCTCTTTTTTTTTAAACTTTATTTAAGATTTTATAACATGAATAACATATAGGATTAAATTTTAAAAAATTAAGAATAAAATAATAAAATTATAATACAATATCAGTAATCTAAATAAACTATACCCTCCCCAATAATTATTACACATTAATAACCCAACTCAAATTAGTCCAACCCCCCTTTCTCCCCCCAAAATAAAGAGTGAAGAATTAATAAAGTTAATAATATGTGAGAAAAAATCCCACTTACAAAAAAAACATAACCGATTAAAATACTAACAAAAAGAAAAGTAATTAATACTAAAATATCAGACTTAAAAAACATATTTAAATCAAACTTAAATGCATAGTTTTAACAAACGGAGTTAAGATGAAACATATATTTAACTCAAACTTAATATAAAAAAATTAGTAAAGTTAGTAACATTATCTATCAAAAATTCTTAAACAATAATCAATTCTTAAAAAAAATTGTAGCATGAAAAAAAACTTTCTCTATAGAGATAAACCTTCACCAAATATCAACTAACTTCACATCTATCATCATATTAGTCACATAAACCACCATCTTAAAACAAAATTCAAACCTCATTAAGCATTGTACAATTCAATTTTAGTACTCTTCCACCATTTTTCCCTTTTACTCTTAAATAGTTATCCAATAAAAGCTCCAATACCACATTTAAATATCCACAATCATTATGTTAAAATTCAGATATCCGAATAATAAAAACACATCTACAACAAAATCTACATCTTCAACAAATGGAGCATAAACCAAACAAAATTCAAGCCTCATTAAAAATTGTACAATTCAATTTATAACTTTCACCATTATTCCCTTCGTTCTATAACTAAAATAGCAAAATAATATACACCAGAATTACCACTCCTTTCACCTTAAAGTTAAAGAAAAAATATATAAAAAAAACTTATCCATCCCATTCACATTTAAATTTCAGATATTCCTTATCTACTGAATAAACTACAAAAAAAACCACATCAATTTTTAGTTTTTTAAACAATCAAATACTTTCTTATGCTTTTTTTTATATTTAAACAAAAAAAAAACCCTTCACTCTTTAATCTAATAATACAAAAAAAAGGAAAAAAAAAAAACGGGTAGGAGGTTAAAAATACCCCCTTCCGTCTAAACCGTGCAATGCGGTAACTCCCAAAAAAAAATGGGTGTGAGATAACTCACACGTAGCAGATGACTTTCAGGAAATAGTGCCTATCCACTTCTCTCCCCCAACTCTCACTTCATCTTAAACTAACATCATCATTATTTAATATCCCTTTTTTTTTAAAAAAAACATTAGAAAAAAAAAGGACAACTCTTCTTTTAATCAGCTCCAACTGCCGAGTCACCATTACAACCATTCCTTCTTGGAGCACGGCTCTTTTCTTCCATCTCTTGTCTCCTTAGAGATCGCGGCGGACTATGTCTCTGTTGAAACTGAGTAATTGGCAGCTCTTGAGTAAATGCTATAGCTTCCTTTGGAGAATCAAAGAACTTTAGTTGGCAACCATCTTGAAAAACCTTCAAAACAGCTGGGTATCTAAAGGTTGCCTTATAACCTTTCTTCCACAACAACTCTTTAGCAGGATTGAATTCCCGTCGTTGGAACATAACTTCTTGACTCAAATCCGCATAGAAGAAAACTCGATTATTTTGAATCATCAAGGGTGATTTTCTCTGTTGTGCATTTCTAATAGACACTCGTAAAATTATTTCTCTGTCGTAATAATTCAAGCAACGAACCAAAACAGGTCTTGGACTTTGACCTGAAATAGGTCTTCTACGCAAGGCTCTGTGAGCACGTTCCAGTATTATACCTTCCGGGAAATGTTCTTGACCCAACACCTGCGGAATCCATTCAGTAAAAAATTTTCTTGGGTCTGGTCCCTCCATACCTTCCGGCAAACCAATAATCTTTATATTGTTCCGTCTGGATTGATTTTCCAAATAATCAATCTTTTTCACCAAATTTTTATTTGGTCACACCAAAAACTTGTTCCCGTATTTCGTCTATATCTTCTTTACATGAATTAAATTTATCTCTCACTTCAAGCTTAAAAGCTCCAAACTCAGCCATCTGTTGAGAATGTATTTTCACCAAAGTATTAAACCTAGTACCAAGTTCAGTCATAATCTTGAGTAATACCTGCATTGTATAAGATCATTTAGATTCAAGATTCACAAAAATCTTTTCAATTGGAAGAGATTTTGGCTCAACAGATTCCTGCTTCTTCTCCAAAGGATCTTCTATTCCTTCCTTAATTCTGGTTGCCTTCCTTGTAGTATGACTGCGTGTGGAAACCCCAGCCACAGCCTCTCCAGCAATGACTGGAGGACGCTGGCTGGGGTTTTCCCCAGTCCATAATGTATTAAATTCTCCCAGTACATCAAGTTGTATAGGTTCTTGTATCTCAAGAGATGTAGTTTGCAGCGCCACCTCTATAGCTGACAAATGCCTTTGAGTAACTCTTTGTTCTAAAGGCTGTTTGGCGCCCTCTTTAGGGGGCTCTACCAATGTAACATAGAGCTCTACATCCGAACACTGTACCTCTCTCCTGGGATCCATTTCACGCTGAGTCCCGGTGTCTTTCCTGTAGGTAGGCTCCAAAACTAGAACTTTTGGAAAATGTAGTTTTTTGATGATCTGTTGTCGTTTTTTTTTGCTCTTTTCCACCAATTGTACCATCATAAGTTAAATTAACAGCACTGAAATTATTTAAATTTTTAAAGAATTTTAACGGGCATTTCTAGACAAAACAATAAGATAGAGTCAGGAGAGGACTGAAAGGCACGTCTGAGCCTTACGCCATCTTGCCACGCCCCCCCTAGTCTGTACTTGTCCAAATGCTAATAGATTGTATCCTTAAGAATCATTGAAGCAAGACTCACTGGTCTATAATTCCCAGGATTCTCCCTATTACCTTTTTAAACAAGGGGACTATATTTGCCATTCTCCAGTCCTCCTGCACCTTCTGTGGCCAAAGAGGATTCAAAGTTCATAGCTACTGTCCTTGCTATCTCATCCCTCACTTCCTACAGCAAACTGGGATACATCTTGTCTGACCCCGGGGACATCAATCTTAGTGTTTTTTTAAGAAAATCAAACACTTCCTCTTCCTTAATCTCAACAGTGTCCATCACACAAGCTTTTTCTATTCCGATCAAGGTCCTTTCCCTTGTGAACACTGATGCAAAGTATTCTTTTAGGACCTCCCCAACCTCCTTTTCCACCAGACACGTCTTGCTTCCTTTATCCTTTAACGGTTTCACCTTCCGTTCTTCACATATGCATAGAATGCCTTTGGGTTCTCCTTAATCCTACATGCCAAGGCTTTCTCATGCCCCCTTCGAGCTCTCCTATCATTTTTTAAGCTCCTACCTGGGTTCCATATACTTCTTATGAGCCCTTCCTGTTTCCTATATCTAATATATGGTTTTTTCTTCCTCTTAGTTACCCATGGTTCCCTTTTCCTACGATATTTTCCTTGTCTCAGTGGGACAAACCTATCCTGAACCCAGTACAAGTGATCCCTAAACTTCCTCCACATTAGTTCGTACTTTCTCCCTTGAACATCTGCTTCCAAATTATTCTCGCTAGTACCTTCCTCATCCCATTAGAATGAGCCCTTCCCCAATTAAGCACCTTCCCATTTTGTCTGTTTTTATCCTTTTCCATAGCTATGCTAAAGCTCAGGGAGTTGTGGTCACTCTCACCAAAAAGCTCCCCTCCTGAGAGACCCACCACCTGACCAGGTTCATTACCGAGAATTAGATCCAGTATTGCCTCTCTTCTCATTGGCTGGTCCACATATTGTGTCAGGAATCCTTCTTGGACACTCCTGACAAATTCAGCCCTATCTCTCCCTCTTGCAGTAAAGAAGTGCCAGTCAACATTAGGGAAATTGAAATCACCCATAACTACAACCCTGTATTTCCTGCACTATTCCAAAATCTGCCTGCTTATTTGCTCCTCAGTGTCCTGAGGGCTATTTGGGGGCCTATAGATTACTCCCAGCACAGTGATAGCTCCCTTCCTATTTCTGCCTTCCACCCACACCAACTCAGTGGACATTTCCTCTGCAGCCGTGATAATACTATCCCTGACTAGCAATGCTTCCCCCCACCCCACATTCTCTTACCTCCTATCCTATTCCTTTTAAAACATCTAAACCCAGGTACCTGCATCAGCCAACCCTATCCTTCCTCCAACTAAGTCTCTGTAATGGCCATAACATAGCAGTTCCACATACTGATCCATGCTCTAAATTCATCCCCTTTATTCCTAATACTCTTTTGAGGAAAGTCAAATATGTGATATACCTATGCCTTTCCAGCTAATGTGATCTTGATATGAAAACTGATATTCTTAATATTGCTCATCAAAAAAAAAGTTAGGTCCATCCATTCAAGGTGAAGGATTTTTAGAGGAGATTGCTATATTAGCAGCTTTATTACTGAAGAGAGCTTGCATTTCAATAAAGCAGAACTTTATTGTCTCAACGAAGGTTTTCCTGGAGGGAATGTCAATGTTTGTTCCTTCCATTGAGGTTACTATCACAAATTGAGTCTAGGACTTAGTAACTACCTACCTGGTCCAACAAAGTTTGTCGATTAACTCTTTCATAGTCATGTTATCCCACGCCTCTGCCTTCTGAGCCCTCCACGGTGTATCTGCAGGAATCTTAAAAAAATATTAAGTTAATGCTTGTTAAAGATGGTTGGCAACACTTGTCCACTCATTTTCAAGATTGACTGAAAAATCCTGCCCATACAGCAATAAACAAAATTTCCTCACCCTGGTTATTTATCAACAATAACATCTTCCAGCTCCAGGGTTAAAATTCTTGACAAGACAAAGCAATTGGCCCCAAAATTCTTGGATTGATAGAAGAAAGTGTGGTGCTTAAAAAGAATGTAATGATGGACCTGAATGATTAATGGCTGATGGCTCTGACATCCATTCTCATGAGGTGGCTCAAGAGGATGATTTATAGTTTACATTAACTCCAGTCTCTTTGATCCATTCCAGTTTGTACATCACCAGAACAGGCCCGCAGCAGATGCCATCTTTCTGGCCCTACACTCAGCCCTAGAGCACCTGGTCAGTATGGATACCCACATCACATTACTCTTTATCAACTGCAGATCTGCTTTCAACAAAAGTCTTGAAAAAAAAACTAATCCTTAAGCTACATAACATTGGTCTCCATACCTCTCTCAGCAATTGGATCCATGACTTCTATACCACAGATCTCAATCAGTGGAAATTGATGGGAGTACCTCCTCCACGATAAATACCAGGCACCATAAGGCTGTGTCCTCAGTCCCCTGCTATACTCCCTGTATGCCATAACTGCAGAGCCAAACATAGTTCCAATTCCATTGAAAATGTATGGATGACACCACTGTCATATGCAGGATACCTAGCAACAATAAAGTGGAGCATGAACAGTATTAATAAAGGTGACTTGATTTATATGATATAGGAGATGGCCACTGGTCTGCTCACAGGACAGCCTCTTTGACTACACCTTGGTACATATGACAATGAACTTGAACTCTGTGTAATTCCTGGTGGAGGGAAACCTCTGCAAGAGGAATGCACTGGCTTAAACTCAGTTCAGTTCAATCCTTGTCCTTATAGTGATAGTTGTATGCAAATAACAGATAAGATGGAGCAACCATTAAAACCATGTTACTTTGAAAATGTTGCAATAGTTGCCAGGATCTATTTGTCTTGGTTCAAGGGATACTACTCAATTGTTAAGGTCATATCTTGAGTGCTGCTAATTACATAATATTCAGGAACCCTTGGCTATTCTTGGAACTCAACTATTTCAACACAATTAATGAACTAAAGTCTGAAGGCTACACAATGGACTTCCTACTGGACCGGAAGAGATAACACCCGACTAATCATCTAAATCCTGCTCTTCCAACCAGATCCACACATTACGCCTTTTTTACTCAGACTCTTCCCATGTATTCTGCACTCAGGAGGTGCTTCAATTGCAGCATGGATAACTCAGGATAGATCAGGGTTATTTCAATGAATCACAGGAGGATTTATGATCTTACTTTTATCACCACATTTTACAATGCAATCCTCTGTAATATCTTTGCCAGTGTATATCAATCTATAAAATTTGATGATCATTTGGGCCATTGAATATTTAAGAATTATTAGAATTCCTAATAGTTGATGCATTTGTAGATGATTTCCTTGGGACACTGGGTAATTCAAATTATTGGAATTCCTAATGGTTGATGCATTTATTGATGATTTCCTTGGGACATTAGGTAATTCAAATTATTAGAATTCCTAATGGTCGATGCATTTGTTGATGACTTCCTTGGGACACTGGGTAATTCAAATGTATGAATGCAAATTAAAATCAACTAGAAACATCCCAGACAGCAGTAGGACTGGTGCCTGGGTAATGATCAGCACACTTCAGAACTCATTGACTTTATACCAAAACTATAATAAAGAGAAAAATTGGGCATTACAAGGCAATAAAATGATAAGACTAGTACTGAATAATCTTCTATTAGAAAGAAGCATCACCTCATTTCCCATTTCATCCAAAGTTCTCCAGTAGTTGTTGTAGTCCATGTAAGAAATTGGGTTCCACACTGGAGGAAATGGTCCATTAAATGGGTAAGATTTGCCCTGAAAAATAAGACAATGCAGACTATTCACTTTGAAAATATGAAAACACATCCATTTGCTTTGTACCCATGGATATGTGGTGGAGCACTAGACACAGATCCAGTTCTCAGGGATGAATGGTAAATTAAGAATCTTGTACTATTTACCAGAGATTTCCAAGCTGGGCAATTGCATGCCTATTATTCTGATCCCTCGATCACCATTACCATATAACCATATAACCATTTACGAGCGGAAACAGGCCATGTTGGCCTTTCGAGTCCGCACCGGTTCACTGATTTTGTGCACCCTCTTCAGGCATCTAACATTCTCTCCTCTAAACATGTGACACTCCACTCTTCAAGAACTACTCCTCATGCCAGTATCAAACTTGCCCACAGAGTGCAGGGGTCTGGTCTGATGAACTGAGTGCCAGCTCACAGAGGCCAAATGTCAGTTCCTAGACATCAAATATTAGGTCATTGGTTTCTCTGGTTTTCCCTTCTACCCCCAGCAGCCTCTGCTTTCAATGAATCATCTGTTGTAATTTCCATCAGCTCTAACAAAACTCCACTATCAGACCCCCATTCCTCCCATTCCATCCCTTTGTGGCCCCCTAGTCCATTCTTCTATCTCCACTAACCATTCCATCTTATGGAATTTGTCCATGCAACCAAAGAAAATGCAGCAGCTGTCGTCCTCACGAAGGGATCCAGAAAGCCTTTCCAGGTGAGGCAGTGATTCACTTGAGTACTGTGCAATCTATTCAGTGTTCACAATATAGCCCTTCTATGTTGGAGAAATCAAACATAGATTAGGTGATTGCTTTTTAGAGAACCTGTGTTCAAACTGCTGGAGTGACCCTGTCACTTTAATTCACAATCCCACTCCTACTCTGGCCTTCCTGTCTCGTTTGGGTCCATACCATTACCAGCTGGAGGAATAGTGTCTCATTTTTGGTCTGGGAATGTGGCAGGCTTCTCAAGAGCTTAACGATAACTCCTCAGCAATTTTCTGCAAGGAGCGCCTGGATTTCAACCTGGAATGTCTCTGCCAGAAGGTTGGAATTCTGCATCAGCAGGGATGTCCAATTTCTTAATGGAAAATTTGTCATCTCTTCTTTAAATTGGTATCCAGCAAAGATATTGTTTCATACTGTTCATACAATCTCTCTGAGAATCTACTATTTAACAATATTTATTTATTTTTATACATGTGCTGCATATAAATCATTTATAAATATGTGTGCTATACCTCTGTATGTATTTGCATGTTTTTACACCGAGGATTGAAGTTGTCCAGTTGTACTTTACAATTGTATGATAACAATGAACTCTGGAACACCTGGACAGTAAAGATGCACACATCAGGATTCTCTTTATCAACTACAGTTCGACATTCAACACCATCATCTCCTCAAAACTGATCAGCAAACTCCTGGACCTGGGAGTCAACACCCTATTGTGTAATTGGATCATGAATTTTCTCACCTCCAGACCACAATCAGGGCCAGTGACAGACTATTTTGTGCCCTAGGCAAGGCCAACTATTTGTATCCCCCCCAAAAACAAAATTGCTAACTTCCACTTTTGTAGAAAAAAATGAAAAGCACAAAACATGAAACTGCTAAATTTATTTTAAATTGCAAGAATAAGTAATACAGCAATCTTTGATTATCTTTCTCAAATACAAAAGAAAATATTTTGGCACACAAATAATTTTGAACTAAAGGAAGAATGCATCCTTCTGCCAAGGCAACACAACATTAAAACCTTTTACTTCACACACATTTAATTCTATATACCTTTCAGTGTCCAATTTATTTCCACAAAAATGACGCAGTATGAAAATGCCCCTTTGGCCCATCAAGTTTACTCTGACTTGCCCGTAACCATTGTTAAAAATATATGCTATTCCTCTTTTAAAATTTTTCCCATATTTCTATCATTTCCCCCCAGATTTTACAACTCGCTTATACACTACAGCAGTGGTCTTCAAAATGCCACCTCCCCCTACACTCACATTTCCACCTTAAGCAATCCCTATGCCATAGGTGCTCTGTGAATAGTAAGGGATTGTTTAAGGTGTATGTGAATGGAAAGAAAAAGTTTGTAAACCATTGTTTTAATCATATCTAATTGACTCATTATGTACACGGTTTCATAACTCCAAAGGAAATGAGCCAGTGACAATGTTTCTAAAGCAAAATATTTCAGTAACAATTGAATCTAGAGCAGTGGTTGTCAATCATTTTTCCCCCCCACTTACATACCACTTTAAGCAATTCCTTACTAATTACAGACCACTCACAGCATAGGGATTGCTTAAGGTGGAATGTGAGTTCGGGGGGCAGTTTGAAAACCACTGCACTACAGCAATGGCAATAATCTACCTGCCCACATCTTTGAGATTCGAAAGGAAATTAAAGCATCCAGAGGAAGTTCAGGGCAGATGCCAGATCACTGGAGTTGTGAGGTAATAGTTCTATTAATTGCACCACTGTGAGACAGCATCAATTATACCAATAATAAAGATGATTACATGTCTCTTTCAGAACTACCTGGAAAGATAGTATATCCATATTACACACAACTGTGAGAACTTGCAATAGAGTGATAGAGAACCCTGAACAAAATGTAACTATAACCATAGAATACTACAGCACAGAAAACAGGCCGTTCAATGCATGCATTCATACAGTATAAATAAAGAAATGAATATTCATTCACTCTCCTTGGCTCCTTCAAAGCCCATCACACCACTCCACTTGACGTCTGCAGCCATTGCCGATCGCACCAGAAATGTGCTAAACATTCCTTCGTCTGTGAGCCCACTGCACGCGCGCCAACCAGCCTCAGTACTAACCTACCGTGCAGGCACCGGCTGGCCCCGGTTCTCAAATCCATTGTGCATGCACCAGCCGGCATTCACCCGTGCGCACAAAAATAAGTATGGTCGTGCCCAGCCAATGGGCCCCGGGATGCCGACTAATAAAGTAAGTGTATTTTTGCACATTTGGTCCCTACACATAGGACAACTAGCCATCCTGACTGTGCCCTCTGAGGTCAGCACCATAGGCGGCTGCCTAGTTCACCAGTGCTTCCAGTGGAAGCACTGGCCCTGACTACAATCAATGTGGATTGGTAAGAACATCTCCACAATCTCAATCAGTACCGGAACATCATAGGACTGTGTTCTTAGCCCCCTGCTCTACTCACTTTGCACTTACAAATGTATGGCTCTGTACTACATCAACTCCATCTATTCATTCATGATACCACAGTAGTGGGTTGAATAAAAATGGGTGATGTGTTAACATATAGGAGAGAGATTGAAAACTTGGCTGAATTGTGCATCAACAACAACCTTGCACTCAATGTCACCAAAATCAAGGAGCTAATTTTTGACTTCAGGAAGGGAAAACCTGAGATGTACAATCCAATGATCATTGGGGAATCAAAGATGGAGAGCAAATTTAAGTTCTTGGAAGTCACCATCTCGGAGGATCTTTCCTGGGCCCAACACACAAATGGCATTGTGTAGAAAGCCTCACTTCCTCAGGAGTTTGCAGAGGTTGGGCATGGCATCAGAAACCCTGGCAAATTTCTACAGTTGTGTGGTGGCAAGTATGCTGACTGGCTGCATCATGGTCTGGAATGGGGATACCAGTGTTCCTGAGAAAAAAATCCCTGCAAAAGATAGTGGACATAGCCCGACATCATGGGTAAAACCCTCCCCACTACAGAGAACAACTGCAGGGAACACTGCCATCAGAGAGCAACAGAAATCATTAAAGATCCACACCACCCAGCACATGCTCTGTTCTCACTACTGCCACCTGGAAAGAAGTGTAGGCGTCATAAGACTTGCTCCTCCAGGTTCAAGAACAGCTGCTACCCTCTCCACCATCAGACTCCTCAACAGGGATTCAATCTGGGACTTATTTTAGGTCGCTTACTTTAGCACTTTATGGATTTATTTTTCTCTGCTTTGCACAGCCAGTCTGTTTGCACTTCTTTCTTTGTTTACATGTGTACATTAAGTCAGTTTTTGTTTTGCAGTGCTAATTCTTGCCCATAGGAAAAAAAATTCAGGGTTGTATGTGATGTCACGTATGTACTCCAACAATAAATCTGAATTTGAAAACCATCTCCCAGAAGGCCAGAAATGATGCGGTGTCTGAAAAACAATGCAGTACATAAAGCCCACTAACTTTCACAGGTCTCATCTATGTAGTAGGAGGACATGCCTGCCCAGAACCAGCTGGAAGATCTGCAGGTTCACTGAGGCTGTGAAAATGAAAGTCTACATGAAATGCTATCAGAAATCGATTCCCAATGACCATTAAGCACCCATTTCCACTAACCCTATTTTTTATGCTCTCCACATTCCAATTAACTCCCCCCACCCCAGATTCTACCGCTCACTAGCACATAAAGGGGCAATTTCAGTGGCTAATGAACCTACCAAGTTGCAAGTCTTTGGGATGTGGGAGGAAATTGGAGCATCTGGGGAAACATGGCCAGAAGGGGAAGGGGCAAACTGAATCCAGTCAGCACCTGAGATCAGGATTGGACCTGGGTTTCTGGCACTGTGAGACAGCGGTTTTGCCACTCTGTTGCCTGAATGAATGTCATGCCAGGAGGAAAGCCACAACAGCCAGATCTGCTGAAGGAACTCAGTGTGTTGATCTGCATCTGTGGGGGAAAAAAAAAACCCTGTATCAAGGTAGTGCTGTCCCAAAACTATGACAATTCCTTTTCTCCTCTCAGTTCGTCTAGAAGATTGTATTTTGCTCTGGATTCCAGCATCCCAGTCTCTTGTGTGTCCTCAGGTTCATAATTTCCTTGTGTTACCCAGACAAACACTCCTGCTGCTGACTGATAAAGAAACAGAATACTTCTCTTTCTGACCCTCTTCTAGTCCAAGGTTCCACTCTAGACAATTTGGCCTGGTTCCTCATGGATCAGCGAGTTAAGACACAAGAGTGACATTTATTGTTTGTGTGTGATGTGAATGCTTGAGAGAATAGGATCACTTGTCAAATGTGCCTTCATGTATCTACTCCCTCAGAGAGAAATAACAGCCCAGTCCAAAGGCAACAGGATACAGACTAAAATCAATCAATTATTTCAACAATACTATCATCAGATGCGTCACTGCCTTTGGCACGACATTATCGGCAGCATCTTATCAGTGGATACAGTGAGAAGGAAATCTTTGGGTTCTTGCCCAGCATTCACTGAACCATGTGCTTGCCTGGAATCAAGATTCTCTAAGCCAGTGGTTTTCAAACTTTTCTTTCCACTCACATACCACTAAGTAATCCCTAAACCATAGCTGCTCTCTGATTAGTAAGGGATTACTTAAAGTGGTATGTGAACGGGGAAAAAAGGATTGAGAACCACTGCTTTGGACCCAATTTTTACTGAAATATTTTGCTTGAGAAAAATTGTCATTGGCCCATTTCCTTTGGAGTTAGTTTTGATCATTTAGGATTGATTAAAACAGTGGTTTTCAAACTTTTTCTTTCCACTCACTAATGCCTTTAGCAATCCCTTACTACTCACAGAGCACCTATAGCATAGGGGTTACTTAAGGTGGAATGTGAGTGGAAAGAAAACATTTGAAAACCACTGCTCTACGCAGATACCAGGAAAAGAGTGGCATCCAAATTGAGTTTCTGTCCATGGTTTATATTACAATTATTCATCACAGAAGTGGGTTTAAGTCACTCACATTAAGTTCACCCTTTGCAATAAATACACCCTGAAATGTGCAAAAAAATTGACTTGATGCCACATTATCATGGTTGCCAGTTAGTCACATGGTGACAGATCACTCCATTATAGTACAATTGATCATGTTTTACAATTCAATGTCACTTTTACAATTCAATGTCACTCTGTATTGTTTGGTCAGTCAATTCAACAGTCAGAGGGCTTAACTAGACTATGGTTTAGATAGATTGTTACATGGAGGCATGGCTTTTGTGGCATCATTCAGTCAGTCACAGAATATCAAGGACTACCATTAATCTAACAGCAACAGACAAGTAACACAAAATTTGAATTGACCATAGCATCTAAAGAGGTGACAATCCAAACTGCCTTTTTTGTGTGAAAAGCTGCAGATAATTACAATGTTATTCCTCATCAGACTCTGAGTTTGCATATATTCCCAGCTAAAGTGAAAATGATCAATAATTTCCTTAACAATCACACTGGCAGGCTTTATAACTCAATCGAGAGTTATTCTATTGCAGCAGGGAGTAAAAGTAAGAAGACTACAGAGTCTGTGGGCTCTTTGAGGCTGCTAAATCAAGGCAAATGATACTGAAATATACAAAATCCTCAGAGGTTTGATGGGATATAGACAAGGAATATGTTTCTCAAAGCAGAAAAGTTTAGAACTAGGGACTATTTAGGACTGATATGATGAAAAATTTCTCCGATAGAATCTCTGGAATCAAAACTGAGATTAACAGATTTTTGGATCAGAAAGGAATCAAGAGATGGTTTTGATCTTATTACTACAAGGAGCTGAATGCACTTCTCATGTTCCAATACACACAAACCCTAATGTATATTACACTGCATCCCTTTAAAATAGTCCTAAACTATGCAAAACATTATCTATTTACAAATATAAAATTATTCCAGTTAGCTATTTATGGATATTAATACATTTAATTCAATAGTTGTGGAGGCAATCTAGCTAAATATACAATCATTCAGATCTTCATCTATTTGATCACAAAATTCTTTACTCGTGAATTGTACATAAGATTTCCAATTGAGGCAGTGGGAGAGATTACCAAGCAGACAAAGAAGATGATTTAAGAATGTGCTCAGGGCTGGTGCTACCACTAAACAAACTAAGCAGCTGCTTGGGGTGCAGTCAGGATGGCTAGATGTCCAGTGTGTAAGGGCCAAATGTGCAAGTTTGTGCCTACTTTATTAGTCGGCATCCGGGGTCCCTTGGCTGGATGCAGCCATCTTCATTCTTGTGCACATGCATTAGTGCCGGCTGGCACAAGCGCGATGGATTTGAGCAACTCCGGAGCCATATGAGCTTCAAGCAAGGCAGACGCAGACTGCACCCGAAAGCAAATAGGCAATTATTCAGCGAGGGGCCAAACAAATGCTGCAAAAAAATTGATGGACTGGAAGTGCAGGGCTTTATTTTCCAAGTTATTACAAATTTAACTATGCATTTTACAATTATATCCACCTCTGACCTTAGGTTGGAAGGAAGCTGTCATACAAATTTCAGATTTATTGTCAGAGTACATATGTGATATCACATACAACCCTGAGATTCCTTTTTCCTATGTGTGCGGAAGAATTACCACTAATTGGTAGTGCAAAAAATAAACTGTTCACAGCATAAACATATAAACAAATAAAAGAACTGTAAACAGATAATGAATGTAAACAAACTGCAATACAGAGAAAATGAAAGTAAGAGTCCTTAAATGAGTCTGATTTACTTTGTCGTTGAGGATTCTGATGGTAGAGGGGTAGCAGCTATTCCTGAAACTGGTGTTGAGAGACTTGTGACACCTATACCTCTTTCCTGATGGCAGCAGCAAGAACGGTGCATGTGCTGGTTGGTGTGGGTCTTTCATGACTGCTGCTGCCCTCTGACGGCAGCATTCCCTATAGATGTACTTAATAATGGGGAGCATTTTCCTGTGATGTCCTGGATTATGCCCATTATTTTTTGGAGGGCTTTACGCTCAGGGGTATTGGTGTTCCTATAACAGACCAAGTTACAGCCAGTCTGCATTTTTTCCTCCACAGCTCTGTAGAAATTTTCCAGGGTTTCTGGTGTCATACCAAACCTCCGCAAAAAAATAGAGGCGCTGACGTGCTTTCTTCATGATGCCATTGGTGTGTTGGGTCCAGGAAAGATCCTCTGAGATAGTGACTCCCACGAACCTAAATTTGCTCACCTTCGCCATCTCTGATCACTGGATTGTTTACCTCTGGCTTTCCTTTCCTGAAGTCAACAATCAGCTCCTTAGTTTTGGTGACAATGAGTTCAAGGTTGTTGTTGGTGCACCATTCAGCCAAGTTTTCAATCTGCCTCCTGACTCATCCCCTTCCTTTATACAACCCACTTCTATGCAATGCAATTATAGAAATGCGGGTTTTCCTATCTCTCTTTCTGGCTGCTTCTCCTTCCCTCATGATTGGTGCCACAGATCAGTAAATTCAAAATAGATATATTAAACATGACAGGCTAACTTCAGGGTCTTTCATTTTATTCTGTATCCATAGAAACAGAAGCAAAACACAAGCACTAAAGGGCAATCTGTCTGTGGTAAAACAGTGATAGAAGCACATTTCTAGATATGCCAAAAGAAAGAAAATACAAGGCATTTTTATCTCCAATAATCAAAAGATGTGGTTAATACAATGGAAGAAAATGTCCACATGGGACTTCCCAATAATTGCTATCACTTCAACAATCACTAGTCTTTTTTTATTTCTTTTGATGTATGGCAGTGTGCTTCTATCAAACATAAGGAACATTGATGCACCATCAATGACTCAAAAGATTAAAGTTGAGCATATCTGATAGGCTTTTATTTGCTATAGAATGAAGGCACATCCCTGCTGGTCGATTGTCCTGAACTGAGGAGCGGTTGAGGGACAGTCAGTCACCTTTATTCAGAAGCCTGTGGGAGAGGCCACAGGTATAGTCACCCAGACAGGTAAATATATGCATATGGTAGTTTACCACAATCATTCAGTTTTATTTTCTGCAAAGCTGTCATATTTAAAATAAGATTGTCACCCAATCTAGCGCTAAGAAAGAGGTAAGATGTGGTAGATTTGGTTTAAATGTCAATCCTTTTTTCTTACTTTGAAAATTCATTAACAACTAAAAATTATTGCTTTAACATCACAAGACACTAGAAATAAGTAGAAACATTTATTCTCTTTAATACTGATGTTTGCTTTAAGATTTATTTTTCAGGAATTTATCCATTTTAAGGTTAAAATAAAACTGACATTAATACCTTAACCCAAACAAGAAGGTGTAGTAAAATAACAAAAGATATTGTCAGACCCTTATTAAAACTGGCTTTTCATTGATTCTACATTTTTTCTGATACTGTAATCTGAATTCATGTGCTGTTGATAAAATATTCTGTGAATATTAATATTGATATTAATAAAGGTATTTTGAGATTGCTCAATCCAAAATTTATTTTCATTATTCCATGCCCTCAAACTTGGAACAAACCCACAATAAAAGGCAGACTTGAATAACAGGGACCAAATCCTGAACATTCAGTTAAACTTGATATAATTATCAAGGCCAATCACTTTAATTGATCGCTGCAGCCTTCCCTTTTTTTTTTTTTTTTTAAATTTTTTATTTTTCACACCATAAATCACAATAGCCATGATATACACTTTTTCTTTTCCACACCTTTACAGTGACTTTTTCTCCCTCCCCCCTCCCTCCTCCCAAGCCACCCCCCCATCCCCCCCCCTCTCATCCATTTTAGTTATACAATCTAGGTTGCATTAATTCAGTTAGACAATGTTGTCATTCAACAAAAATACACCAGAAATTCTACTGAGTCCATTCTTTTCTTTTCTTCTCCTTCCATCAACTTAGGTAATGTTTGTTCCCGGTAGGTTTTCGCTATTGTATTTAATGTAAGGCTCCCATACTTGTTCGAATATTTCAATATTATTTCTTAAACTATATGTTATTTTTTCTAATGGAATACATTTATTCATTTCTATATACCATTGTTGTATTTTCAAATTATCTTCCAATTTCCAGGTTGACATAATACATTTTTTTGCTACAGCTAGGGCTATCTTAACAAATCTTTTTTGTGCATCCTCCAAGTCAATTCCAAATTCTTTATTTTTTATGTTACTTAGGAGAAAGATCTCTGGATTCTTTGGTATATTGTTTTCTGTTATTTTATTTAATATCTGATTGAGATCATCCCAAAATTTTTCTACTCTCTCACATGTCCAGATTGCATGAATTGTTGTTCCCCTTTCTTTTTTACATCGAAAACATCTATCAGATACTGTTGGGTCCCATTTATTTAACTTTTGCGGTGTAATGTATAGTCTGTGTAACCAATTATATTGTATCATACGCAGCCTCGTATTTATTGTATTTCTCATCGTTCCAGAGCATAACTTCTCCCATGTTTCCCTTTTTATCTTTATATTTAAATCTTGTTCCCATTTTTGTTTAGTTTTACCATTTGTTTCCTCATTTTCCTTTTCTTGCAGTTTAATATACATATTTTTTATAAATCTTTTGATTAACATTGTATCTGTAATCACATATTCAAGGTTACTTCCCTCTGGTAAACTCAAGTTGCTTCCTAATTTATCTTTCAAGTAGGATCTCAGTTGGTAATATGCCAGCGCTGTATCTCCCGTTATATTGTACTTATCTCTCATTTGTTCAAAGGATAAGAATCTACTTCCTGAAAAACAATTTTCTATTCTTTTAATCCCTTTTTTTTCCCATTTTCTAAAGGCAAGGTTGTCTATTGTAAAAGGGAGTAGCTTATTTTGCGTCAATATTAGTTTTGGTATTTGGTAATTTATTTTATTTCTTTCTACATGAATCTTCTTCCATATATTGAGGAGATGGTGTAATACTGGAGAAGTTCTATGTTGTACCAATTTTTCGTCCCATTTATATAATATGTGTTCAGGTATCTTTTCCCCTATTTTATCTAATTCTAGTCTCGTCCAGTCTGGTTTTTCCCTTGTTTGATAAAAATCTGATAGGTACCTTAATTGTGCGGCTCTATAATAATTTTTGAAGTTTGGCAATTGTAAGCCTCCTTGTTTATACCATTCTGTTAATTTGTCTAGTGCTATCCTCGGTTTCCCCCCTCTCCATAAAAATCTCCTTATTATTTTCTTTAACTCTTTGAAGAATTTTTCTGTCAGTTGTATTGGCAATGCCTGAAATAAGTATAGTATCCTTGGAAAAATGTTCATTTTAATGCAGTTTATCCTTCCTATCAGTGTTAGTGGTAGCTCTTTCCAATGCTCTAAATCGTCCTGTAATTTTTTCATTAGTGGATTGTAATTGAGTTTATATAATTGGCCTAGATTTTTGTTTATTTGCACACCTAGGTATCTTATTGCCTGCGTTTGCCATCTGAATGGGGATTCCTCCTTAAATTTTGAGAAATCCGCGTTATTCATAGGCATTGCTTCACTTTTATTTACGTTTATCTTGTATCCCGACACTTCTCCATATTCCTTCAATTTCTTATATAGTTCTTTTATTGATAGTTCTGGTTCTGTTAAGTACACTATCACATCATCCGCAAACAGACTGATTTTATATTCCCTGTCTTTTATTTTTATTCCTTTTATATTATTATCTCTTCTTATCGATTCTGCTAGTGGTTCTATAGCTAGCGCAAACAATAATGGTGATAGTGGGCATCCCTGCCGCGTTGACCTGCTTAAGTTAAATTGCTTTGATACATGTCCATTTACTGTCACTTTCGCTAACGGTCCCTTATATAATGCTTTAATCCAATTAATATACTTCTCCGGTAAACTGAATTTTTGCAATACTTTGAACAAGTAATTCCATTCTACTCTGTCGAAGGCCTTCTCTGCGTCTAAAGCAACTCTGCAGCCTTCCCTTGATGGAAATGTGAAAACAAAGATTCATCTGGCATTTCTATTGCTGTTCCCTGCAGTGATAATGAATTATTAGACATCCATCCATGGATAATCAACCTAATTTTTATATTGAGAAAGACTGACAAACAGATTAATGCTGACTATTAGATTTATAAAATTATCCACTCCGATGGGAGTCATTTGTAAATGTAGTTTTTAATCATTTTTTTTAAGTCTGAAGAATGTTGCCATGTGACACACAACTAAGGAATGTTATTTGATTTCATTGGGAGTGATTAATTTGATAGTTTGGCGTTCTATTTTGAGGAAAATGCAAGCACTGTCTGGCCATGCCCATAATCTGCTACATCCAGCATCCACAATCTGGTACATCAATCTTAATATTGGCAGTAATGATGACAAGGAATGTTTCAGTCTCTTGAAAACTTCTCTTAACTTCAACATTTAAAAAATAATGTGGAATATTTTACCTGCACAAAGTGAATTAGTTGCTCCTTTTCATTTACTTTGTAGGTCTTTATACCCAGTTCCTTGGCTAATCGCAAAATCCGATTTTGAGTGGGTCCGACATATGCTCCCCCTAAGTCAACATATTGGAATTCTGGACCCTGCGAGAAATAATGGTATTAATAAACCAACCATTTTTAAAAATAAAAATCTGATGGTTGACAGTTCTCTGGGTGGTGGCAAAATTTCTGCTACATTTCTGTTTCTCAAGAAAATATACCAGTGTTAATTGAGTGTAAACCAGCAGCATGGGCTCGTGTGCCGAAAGGGCCTGTTACCATGCTATATGTCCGTTTATCTATATACTACCAATCATTGTTGACAAGCTATTCCACCATGTAGCCTGGGCAAATTCTTGCACGATTTTCATGAATGAACATTTTCCAGTTGGAATCACTTACCAGTGATTGGCAGCAGGTATCTTTTTGAGCTCAATGGCACTGAAACCAATTCTACCCAGTGCATCTTAATAAAGCTCTGCTGATGTAAATTATCATTCTTGACTTCTTCCTTCCATACAATTGAAGCAAAACACAACAAAAGACGATTAAAAAAAAAAATTAATCTTAATGCATATAAAAAAGGAAAATGAAGAAACTGGACAAAAGGATTTGTTAAAGCTGGGGCGGCCAGGGCTGGGAGTCGAACAGAGAGATCAAAGGAGGATTGATGTTGCGCTGACCACAAACCTGGAAGAGACCCACCATGGTAGAGGAAATTTGGTTGGTAGAGGGTTGGGAGCAGAGAAATATTCAGCAATTGAGTGAACCATTCCTTTTTAGAGAGAGAAGACAGAGTGAATTTGCTTGTCAGTGGCATGCATTTCAGGGTGTGGTAAGCATGGTAACCCTAATGGATGGATTAAACCACCAAGATTTTTTTCCCCCAATTTACCAATAATGGTCCTTCCTGCAGCATTTGTTTGCACAGGTGCTTTTATCACTTTGTGGAGGAATCAGGTCCCATTTGGTACAATGATGACCTTTTAATATATAGGTATGCAGTCAGCAAATATCATGGGGTATAAATGCACTGGGGGGCTGAAATAATAATTTTTGCATGCTACAATATGGAGGTTAGGTGTACAAAGTACATCAATAATCAATGATCACATTATCAGTCCTATTGTATCATTAAGGAACTTTTAACTGAAGAGTCGTTAAAAGCAAAAATTCATGATTTCCAGATTGGCTAATGGGTAAGAGAACAAACTACACTATGCTTTAAAGGTATAAATAAGTGCCTTCATAGGTATTGGAACATTCACTTCTTTCTACTGCGTTTTTAGCACTCTTTGTGGACCAGGAATCACAAGTGATCCTCATAGAATTCAAGTTCTGACCAAATATCCTTCAAATGCTAAGAATAGGTGCAGAGGAACTACATCCTGTTGATAACCCATCATTGGGATTTCTGGAATCTATGTAACCCCAGATATGTCAGGATCATGGTCATTTTCATTACTTACTCGAACAGTGTATGTTCGTCCCCCAACACGATCTCTCGCTTCTAAGACCAGCACTTTCAGGCCCTCCTCTATCAGCAACTTGGCAGCTGAAAGACCTGGAGAATACAAACTTTAGAGTTGGATAGGAGCCATGAAGTTTTGAATACCAAAGGAAATGTTAAACCAAAGCTAAAAAAATAACATTACAATAAAATATAAATAATTTTTGCATTACAATTAATTCATTAAATTTTACCACTCTTCTGCCAAATGCTGATCAAATGCCATCAAATTAAATTTTAATCAAAGATGGCCATGGTAAATCAAGTGATTTCTCTATCACAAATCTAGGGCACTTTGAATGAAGACCTGTAAAAACTATTTGGTTATCTGGCCAGTGTTGGCTGAAGTCATTTTTCAGCAATTTTAAATGGATGATGTCAGGATTCTGAAAATTCTACTAAATTTATACATATAGTCTGCAGAGAAACTAAGGTATGTTTCTTTTCTTCAGTGACTGGTTATTCTAACGACCGTCTTTTTTTAAAAATAAAAATAAAATTCAGTTCCAGAAATGATAAAGTAAATCTGTCTGGACTATAGGAACCTTCCATTTCCATTAACAGTTAAATAAAGTCTAATGGTCTTTTTCAGATATTAATCAATTTGAAGTCATCTATCTGTATTCAGAGCAATGCTTGCCTCCCACTCATTTCCGATACGCTGTCAGAATAATAAAGGTTTCTGAGAGGATTTCTTCGGGCAATCGAGCTACAAATCAATATATGTCAAAGCAAGGCAGCAACGCAGGAAATAACACATCTCAACATGAAGGCTGTAAACAACCAAATGCGAATAATTTCAAAACAGCAGCTGCTGTTAGTCAGCTCATATATTATAAAGCTTCATTTTAAGGACACAATTTCCTGTTAATGAAACTTGGTTATAAATTAAAACCATTAAAAAGTACGCCTTATGATTTACTTCTGCTCAGTCTAAAGTTAGAGCTGTCATCTGATGACAAGTGAGAAGTTAACAATAATGTACAATATTCTGCACACCATTTCTATCTGGACAAGTTATTTTGCTGCCCAATTTTAAAGGGATAACTACCATGCTGTAGATTTCTGAATCACAATTAGAATTTAATGTCACAAACAAGTCATGAAATTCAGTGTTTTGCGGCAGCATCGTAGAGCAGACATTTATATAAACCACCTTACATCAACAGATTAGAAAAACAGTGCCCGGAAAGTACGGCAATGTGTTTGGTTCATTAATTATTCAGGAATCTGATGGCAGAGGGGAAGAACCTGTCCTTGTACTGCTGAGGGCTCATCTTTAGACTCCTGTACCTTTTTCCTGATGGTAGCCGCATCACCTACAGCTCCTAGAACGCTTCCACCAGCGTTGTCTCCGCTCCATCCTCAACATTCATTGGAGCGCCTTCATCCCTAACGTCGAAGTACTCGAGATGGCAGAGGCCGACAGCATCGAGTCCACGCTGCTGAAGATCCAGCTGCGCTGGGTGGGTCACATCTCCAGAATGGAGGACCATCGCCTTCCCAAGATCGTGTTATATGGCGAGCTCTCCATTGGCCACCGTGACAGAGGTGCACCAAAGAAGAGGTACAAGGACTGCCTAAAGAAATCTCTTGGTGCCTGCCACATTGACCACCGCCAGTGGGCTGATATTGCCTCAAACCGTGCATCTTGGCGCCTCACAGTTCGGCGGGCAGCAACCTCCATTGAAGAAGACCGCAGAGCCCACCTCACTGACAAAAGACAAAGGAGGAAAAACCCAACATCCAACCCCAACCAACCAATTTTCCCCTGCAACTGCTGCAACCGTGTCTGCCTGTCCCGCATCGGACTTGTCAGCCACAAACGAGCCTGCAGCTGACGTGGACATTTACCCCCTCCATAAATCTTCGTCCGCGAAGCCAAGCCAAAAAAAAAGCAGAGTGAAGAGGGCATGGCCTGGGTGGTGGGGGTCTTTGAGGATAGACACTGCTTTTTTAAGATCCTGCCTCTTGTAGATGTCCTTGATGGAGTGAAGTCTGTTACCTGTGATGTCGCAGGCTGAGTTAACAACCCTCTGGAGGTTATTCTTGTCCTGAGCATTGGCATCTCTGTCCCAGACGGTGATGTAACTAGGCAGAATGCTCTCCACGGTACAGCTGGAGAGGTTTTTGAGAGTCTTCGGTGACATTACAAATCTCCAAAAATACCTCACAAGGTATAACCCCTGGTGAGCCTTCTTCATAATTGCACTGACATGGCGGCTCTAGGACAAATCCTTGGGAGATGTTGACATCCAGGAATTTGAAGTTCTTGACCCTCTCCATGACTGAGCCATAGATGAGGACTGGGTTGTGTTCCGCTGGCTCCCTCCTGAAGTCCACAATCATTTCCTTGGTTTTGCTAATGTTGAACGCAATGTTGTTGGCATGACACCATTCAATGAGCTGTTCCATCTTCCTCCTGTGTGCTCCTCATTGCCGTTTATGATTCTGCCGACAACTGTGGTGTGTAAGCACTTCTCAGAAATTGAAAAACAATCTTCTGTATGACCATGCTGTCATGATTACATTAAAAAAATCAATCCCGTGAAATAACTACACCTACTGGATGACGACCTTGAGGTTATCATCATCTCCTGGCAATCCTCTGCATTCATATAGCTGATGAAACTATAACTCGGAGTTACCCTCAGCTGCATATCTACTGTGAACAATACATGGCACTTATGAAACCTAGAAGGCGATACTGGAAGAGCTAATCCACCATTTGTTAAGGAGATCAATTGTTAAAAGGGAGAGATTTGAAGGCGAAACAGCAAAAGGAAATTATTTCTCCAGAAATATGGCTACATTTGTCATTTGCTGTTTTTGAGGATTAAAGATTTCTCCATTTAATGACCTTGTTCACTTTAACTCCTTGTTCACTTTAAGATATTTCAGACTATTTCAAACTGGCCACCACCTCCACCTTCGTAAAAGCAGTGATGAGTGCACCTATGCTCTTTCAGATTCTCAGATCTATCCTTGCATTTTCTCTCATGCAAGAAGCTATAAACTGTGGTCATGATTTGTAGCTTCCTGTATGAAATAAATTGGTTAAGATACTTTGACATTTAATTAAATCCATCCAAATTATTATTTTTTTATAGAATCACACAAGGTCGGCAGGACAAACAATCCATTCTCCCAACAGGCCTCAGCTATCAAATTTGTCCCTTTTCTTTGATTTTCCCTGATTTCCCAGCACAATCAAAATTTTCAATTATATATCAATTCCCTACTCAGAGTTATTGTTGAATCTGACACTCTAATACTTTCAGGCAGTCCAGTTCAGATTGTGACATCTTGCTGCAAATAAAAACTTCATCTCTTCCATCATTCTTTTGACAATAAGTATCCTCTTGTGCTAGATCAAGATCTTTATAATTTTGAGTACAATAATTAAATCTCTCCTTAATCTTGTTGGCTCGAAGGTGATCCGTGCTTTCTTCTCTCACAGTAACTTCATTCTGGCTGCATTTTAGTAATTCTCTCTCTCTTCAAGGCTTACATTTTATTCCAATATTGCATTGCCCAGCAACGTGCATAATGCTAATTTAGAAATATTTAGCACATTTAAATCTTCATAAATTTTCTATGTTGTGAATCTATTTATAAACCTCTGCATTTTTAAGTTTTATCAATAATGTTAAATCTAAGGTAAGCATACATTACATCTGGTGATGCACAGTGAGGACTGCAATCTGTCGGGGGATTTATTTGATGTTTAATATGCTTACTGAGTGAAGGTTCACTAATCTCCATAACAACGTGTGCTTCCTATCCAGTAAGGTGCTGGCACGACATGTTGTTTGAATAGGCACTGATGTTCAAGCAAATAATAAATACAGTCTGTAATCTCGATGTTAAATAACATTTATATAACAACAGAATACATTCAAAAAACGTAACCAGTTGAAACATGAAAAACAAATTCACACTGACATTAAACAGGTGAATCAAATTCAAATAATGGAGATATGCCATCAGTACAAATCTCTCAGTTTTATGTTGGCTTGCCATAGGTCTCAGAAGAATGATATTTTACCCTTAATCTCCACAATTTTCTCATTAACTTCCTCTAAACCATAACTCTTTGCAAAGAGTTTCTATTTAATGGTTTTGGTGACTATTTAACAGTGATAACAGTTGAATACCAATTAATCTCTTTGACATGGAAAGATAACTTAAACAGTGAACTTTTATTCCCCACAAGCTGCAAATTCTTAAAGACATTTTAAGATTTATATTTTAGTAGTACTTAATTTTTAATATTTTTTTTCACTCTTCTTAAATTCAGTCTGTCTAAATTTAATTAATTTACGAACCTTTTCATTTCTCAATCTCTAATGCTTGTTGGTTAAGGAGATGCCATTGTTTCACTATCTCCCAAAACCCAAGCGGGCTTGTAACCTTCATACTGCAATAGTCATTCACACTTCCATAAATTCTAGTTTAAAAAATCTTCAAACTGGAGATTGAAGTCTATTTTACACACTTTTAAGATGTCTTGCTATGGCAAGATTTAGCCCATGATATTTAACGTCACTATTTACATCTAGACAAAAACTTATTTTAACAGTGAGTAGATTATGCAGAAAAAAGTGAAATACAAAAGCAGCAAATGCTGGAATCGAGAACAAAGAATAGCTGGAGAAACTCAACTGGTCAGACAGGTAGAAATAGTCAGTTGACTCTTTAGGTGTGATCCCTTTATCAAGACCAATATAGAATAGGTGAAACTACATAAAGGTGTAAGAAGTTGGGGGAAGGGCCCATAGGTGATAGTGTATAGGACAGGTGTGGGAAGAGGAGAGACAGGAGGAGATTTAAAGAAAATTCAGAAGGGGAAAGAAAAGTTAGAGAGAGGAAAAAATAAGTAAGAAGTAGGCAAAGAAGAGATGGGAACAGGGATATCAAATTTGAGGTCAATTTTCATGCCATTTTGAAGAGAAATATGATGTTCCTCATATTTATGCTGTAAGGAAGTGGATTTGGTTCAGAGAACAGATCAGCCTGAGGGACTGCACACTCATTGATACTAGACATTATTAATGGTTTCTTGACTATCAAGGCAACTATAAGGACTAAACTCATTACACCATGCTCAGATATCAAAAACATTTTTACAGCGTGCTTTTAACAGTTAAATGCATTGCAAAACTCCTACATATAGTGAGCTTTCATCTTAAATAATAACCAAGTTGAAATTCACAGAAACTAATCGGTTTTAACTTATTTTTGAAAAAAATAGAAAAATATGCTCAAATAAATGTTTAATATGATGATGAGATATGATTGATAGAAGATGCAATATTGTAAAATTAAGTACAAGGATGATGAGATATAATGTAATCTGACAACAATATTGAAATTTTAACTTGTTTTTATATTTATGCGATTTATACTGACGCTCCCTTAAGCTAGTAAAGTCAAGGTAAATAGAACTATCATCCAAACTGGAAGAATCCAAGATATATCTTTCTATTTTTCTTTGTGTTCTCTTTTGATTTATCTTTTTATTTTGGGGAGGGTAGATTAGATTGGAGTTTTAAAATTATATATTAACATATATTAATATTCTATTTACAAATTTTGAATTTTTAAAAAATACTCATATTCATGATATTAGGCCCAATCAAGTAAAAGTACAAATATAATTTCTTCCTTATTTATTGTTCTGCAAAAAAAAATTACTGTTACAAAACAATCGTTCATTTATGTAGCATGCATTCCTCAATAGTTATCTTCATTCAAATAACTCCAACAGTAGGGCTTAATAAGGCAAGGACAAAAAAATAATTAATCTGGAAAAGAGAAAAGAAACATACCAGACAAGCCTCCACCAATGATAACCACATCTTGTTTCCCACTTGACATTTTCCTAATTTTTGTTTGATCCTCCCTCTCTGGTGTGCTGTCGTGGGTATGAGAGTTTGGCTCTTTTTCGCAGCTTTTGAACAATTTATTTGCAGTTACAGTGTGTCTGCTGCCGAACCGACTGACGTTCTTTTGCGTGATCAGAATAGCACCTGTTCATCACTTGGATTGACTGCTGGGAAACATGCTTCTTTTGTTTGCTTGTGCAATCACCACATGAATAGTATCCTGTTCAGGAGCAGGAATATTGACAAGATCGTTAGAGACTATGCATTTAATGCTTCAAGTGAAGAATTAAATCTGGGAATCTAATGCAATTATAGACAGATAATAGCATTACATTTAAACTAAAATAAGGCTCAAACCAGGCACTAAATACAAATATTAAATTAGTTTGCTCAGGGATGTTAATTAAGTCATATTTGTAGGTTTCTTTGAAGAAAAAGACAGATCTACGTTGAGAAAGTCATTGCCACGTTTCTTCTTCTTTGGCTTGGCTTCGCAGGCGAAGATTTACATTGCCACGTAATTGCTATCTAAAGCCCCTTTCACACTTGCATCCCAGAAAATCGGCCGTTCAGTGTCCCAGGATAGCAATGGGGGTTTGGCCTTTCACACTAGACGACTCCTAACTGGGACACTGAACGCTTTCACACTTGCAAGGGTTTATCCCCGGCGTTTGGCCTGTTCTACCTTTAGCAGGAAGCGCCTGCAATGCAATTCCCCATTTCACACTTGCCTGATCTCAACGCCAGCCTCTGCAGACGCTAGGAATTGTACTAGGGGTCGAGGCCAGCAATCCCTGGCATAAGATGATGTCATCTGATGCCGGCGTTGAGCAGATTTTGCTTTCACACGACACTTAAAAGGCCGATTGGCATTCGATTCCTGTGTTGTGTGGCACCACAAATCTGCTGAATAGAATGATCGTGGATAAGATCTGGCATCTCTGTGGTGTTGTGGATAATCAGCAGAACCAGAAACTTGCTGCATCAATCTGTAGTGTATCCCTCAGCTTACCATGAGGATTAAGCCAAAGTATCAGGAGAAATTAGGTGCTTGACACTTGTAGTACCAGGCATATTTAAAATATTGAGGTGCCAGCATAGTGAAAGTCCAGTACAGGATTACTTGTGTAATGAACAGTAAGCTATGTCACAGTCAACAGATCAAAGCCCTGCCACATCTAGACATGAATTATCAGAATCTTTTCTCATGAACAAGTCATGAAATTTGGTGTTTGTGGCAGCATCATAGAGCAAACATTGATATTATAACCATCTTACAACATTACTATATTAAAAAAAATTAAAATACAAGTGCACAAAAAGGCAATGTCTTTGGTTCATTGATTATTCAGGAACCTGATGGCAGAGGGGAAGAAGCTGACCTTGTGCCACTGAGTGCTCATCTTTCAGCTCCTGTACCTTTACCCTGATGGTAGCAGAGTGCAGAGGGCATGGCCTGGGTGGTGGGGATCTTTGAGGATAGAGGCTGCTTTTTAAAGACACCGCCTCATGTAGATGTCCGCAATGGAGTGGTCTGGTGTCTGTGATGTTGCCGGCCGAGTTAACAACCCTCTGGAGTTTATTCTTGTCCTGAGAGTTGGAGCCTCCGTACCTGGCAGTGATGCAACCAGCCAGAATGCTCTCCACCTGTAAAAGTTTCCAGCGTTTTCGGTGACATACCGAATCTCTTTAGTCACCTCACAATGTATAACTGCTGGTGAGCCTTCTTTATGATTGCATCAACGTGGAGGCTCCAGGACAGATCCTCAGAAATGTTGACACCCAGAAATTTGAAGTTCTTGACCCTCTCCACTACTGAGCCCTCGATGAGGATTGCATCGTGTTCCCCTGACTTCCTTCTGAAGTTCACAATCATCTCCTTAGTTTTGCTAATGTTGAGCGCAAGGTTTTTGTCGTTCCACAGTCTAACCCTCCTGGATGCTTCCTCATTGCTGTTTGTGATTCTGGTAATAACTGTGGTGTCAAATCTAAATAGGTCATATGCATTAAATGGTAGGCTATTGTGCAGAGCAACAAAGGGATTTAGGAGTGATGGTAAATAGTACCCTCAAGGCTGATACTCAGTTAGATGGTGTGGTGAAGAAGGCATTTGGAATGTTGGCCTTCATAAATCAGACTATTGAATTCAAGAGTAGGGAGGTTATGATGAAATTGTACAAGGCATTGGTGAGGCCAAATTTGGAGTACTGTGTACAGTTTTGGTCACCAAATTATAGGAAAGATAAAAAAAAAATAGAGAGAGTGCAGAGAAGGTTCATGAGAATGTTGACAGGATTTCAAGGTTTGAGTTACAGGGAAAGGTTGTGAAGACTAGGGCTTTTTTCTCTGGAGCGTAGAAGATTGAGGGGGGACTTGATAGAGGTGTTTAAGATTTTAAAAAGGGACAGACAGAGTAAATGTGGATTGGTTTTTCAATTAAGAGTGGGGGAGATTCAAACTAGAGGGCATGGTTTAAGATTGAAGGGGGAAAATTATAAGGGGAACATGAGGGGAAATTTCTTTACACAAAGGGTGGTAGGGATGTGGAATGAGCTTCCGGCAGACGTGGTCGAGGCGGGATCATTGGTTACATTTAAGGATAGACTGGATCGTTACACGGAAAGGAGAGGACTGGAGGGGTATGGACCGGGTGCTGGTCAGTGGGACTAGGAGGGTGGGGATTTGTTACGGCATGGACTAGTAGGGCCGAACTGGCCTGTTCTGTGCTGTAAGTGGTTATATGGTTATAGGCAAACATGTAGATAGCACTGGAATGGTGTCTGACCACACAGTCATGGGTGCATAATGAGTAGAGCAGTGGGCTAAGCACGCATCCTTGGGGTGCGCCTGTGTTGATGATCAGTGAGGAGAAGATGTTGTTTCCAATTCGTACTGACTGACTGTGGACTTCTGATGAGAAAATCAAGGATCCAGTTGCAGACCTCTCATCAAACTATCACAATACAGATACATTGACATACTCTCAATAATGTGGAAAATTCCCCAGGTAGTATTGTTCAGAAAAAATACAACTTGGTAGGAAATTAAAAGGTGGCATTTACATACATGTAGTACAGTGGAATGGATGGACAAATATTTTGCTGAAAAAAACTCAACCTCTATACCATTCTGACGGGAATTGACAGGTTCCTTATTGTAAAGAATCCCACTAAACAAGGGCACAATCACTGGCTGGGGTTGAGGGTTGTTGAGTTTTGTACACGAGAGTTTAGGAGAGATGGAGCTAGAGGAAAAGCTGGGATGAGGTACAGATGGGTGTACATGTGGTAAGTTTAGTGGTCGAGTTGAGATAATAGTGAAGCAGGTATTTCAAGCTCTTGTTCCTGTTCCTGTGCGAGTTACCTGCCTCTATGGACTACAAATACAGACTGACACTCCAGAAATACAATTTAGCCATGCATTGTTCACCATTGGATGCCATTACACACATCCATATGATAGAATATCAGTAGCCGAAAACCCAATGCAACGTAGTATATTCTTCTTCATGATTTATCTTTATAAATATGAAGCACACAAAAATATAGTCTACAGAAGTGGTTCTCAACCCTTTTTCTTTCCCTCCCTCACATTCTTCTTCTTCTTTGGCTTGGCTTCGCGGACGAAGATTTATGGAAGGGGTAAAAAGTCCACGTCAGCTGCAGGCTCGTTTGTGGCTGACAAGTCCGATGCGGGACAGGCAGACACGATTGCAGCGGTTGCAAGGGAAAATTGGTTGGTTGGGGTTGGGTGTTGGGTTTTTCCTCCTTTGCCTTTTGTCAGTGAGGTGGGCTCTGCGGTCTTCTTCAAAGGAGGTTGCTGCCCGCCAAACTGTGAGGCGCCAAGATGCACGGTTTGAGGCGTTATCAGCCCACTGGCGGTGGTCAATGTGGCAGGCACCAAGAGATTTCTTTAGGCAGTCCTTGTACCTTTTCTTTGGTGCACCTCTGTCACGGTGGCCAGTGGAGAGCTCGCCATATAATACGATCTTGGGAAGGCGATGGTCCTCCATTCTGGAGACGTGACCCATCCAGCGCAGCTGGATCTTCATAAGCGTGGACTCGATGCTGTCGACCTCTGCCATCTCGAGTACTTCGACGTTAGGGGTGTAAGCGCTCCAATGGATGTTGAGGATGGAGCGGAGACAACGCTGGTGGAAGCGTTCTAGGAGCCGTAGGTGGTGCCGGTAGAGGACCCATGATTCGGAGCCGAACAGGAGTGTGGGTATGACAACGGCTCTGTATACGCTTATCTTTGTGAGGTTTTTCAGTTTGTTGTCCATCAGCCAGCTCCCCACCATGACTACCAGCCCCCCCACATCTCCATCGGGCACACAAAACTCAAAACGGTCAACCAGTTTACCTATCTCGGCTGCACCATTTCATCAGATGCAAGGATCGACAATGAGATAGACAACAGACTCGCCAAGGCAAATAGCGCCTTTGGAAGACTACTCCCTCACATATCACCTTAAGTAATCCCTTACTAACCAGAACATCTATGGCATAGGATGCCATAGCTGCTCTGTGGTTAATAAGGAATTACTAAGGTGGTAAGTGAGTGAAAAAAAGGTCAAGACCCACTGGTCTACAGTGATCAATCATCAAGCAATAATTCTCTTGCTTACAGACAGTCCTCTTGTCTGAGCCAGCTCCTGAAATCCAAGCAGAATTTCAATGTGAAATCAAGGATTCTGCATTGTTAAAGGTACTGTTTTTCAGTTGTAGGTCTTTCTTTCCTTCAGCTTCACATTAAAGATCTTACAGCACTATGTAAGAGCAGAGAAATTTTCCTGGTGTTCAAGCTAAAATTCATTTATATAAAAAAAGTGAAAATGATCTAGTCATTTACATCATTGCAGTTTATAGATTCTTTTTTTGCATGAATTGACTGATTTTTAATAAAATGGTTCTCAACTTGCATTAAATAGTCTGGGATGAGATATCCAAATTTATAAAATGGCAAGAATTTATAATCTAATGCCAATTGCCTGCCCACCAACTCAGAATTGAATTGGTGTACAAAACACAGAGCAGAATACTGGGTTATGATCCAATTTATATTCCTCCATCATCAAACTCTGCAAAGAGAAAGTTTCTGGTTCAAATGTGCTGGCAGATTTGGCTGTATTGTATTTTAAAGCCAAATGGGTGCCGGTGAAATATTCCGGAATCTGGCAAATGAATAATAATCTTCTCTTTTTTCCCCTCTGCTTTTCAAAATTTAATTCAATACATGCAAGGAATATTGCACAGACAATAACAAATGTCATAATTATTTTTCTACAACATGGCATTACTTGCTTTGATGATAGATTTCTGATCTTCCTTTTTACTATTTGTATTCTCTTTCCAAAGAAGGCAAAACAGATGGAAAATACATCTAGTCTTGGTACATCCTGGTACACGTCATTAGCAATTATAGTATAATTCCTACCGTCCTCAGAATTCTACATTTCAAAGCGTGATAATGTTTATAGAGGAGAGAAAGTAAATGCAGAGCTATACACTGCACAGAATTATAGCATTAAACATTCCTTGAATACTCTCCAGAGCATCAGCAAAGAATAATGTTGATCCTTTGTTGACATTTGCTCATAAATTCAAGCTTTGGGAACTTTAATGTAATTAAAGTTCAACTTTTTCCAAAGATGGATAATGTGGAAAAATATTGAAATATCTCAAAATACATCATCTGATATTTCCCTTAATCGGTGAAATTATGATTAAAATTGAGCTATGAGGCACAAAACTTTAAACAATAGATGGAAGATTTCTCAATTAGTAGGATACCTTTTTACCAAGACAAAAGCATTTGTTGTTTTGTAATGATAACAAGTCACCAATTAAGTCACTTTACAATTTATCTGCTAAGGGGCAGCACAGTTAGCATACCAGTTAGCAGATCTGTGACAGGGCCAGCGACTCAGTTTCAAATCTGGCAGCGCCGTCTCTAAGGAGTTTGTGCACTCTCCATGTCTAAGTGTGTTTCCTCCCTCCCTTCAAAACGTACAGGGATTGTAGGTTAATTGGGTGCATTTGGGCGACGTGGGCTTGAAGGGGCTGTTACCATGCTGTATATCTAAATTTTAAAAAAAATAAATTAAAATTTCTATTAAGGCTATTTAATCTATTTAATTCCTGTCAAAACTAGAAACCAGAATCCTGGCTTAGTATTTGGGAAGGTCAATTTAAAAAATATCCATTGTACTTTTGCTATTGTCTAATCCCTGAAAATTATTGCTTTTTGATGTACCACACATTTGTGGATAATAGGAAGGGTTTCCCTTCTTTAAAAATTTTGTACACATCCATTGCTTTTGCTCACGTTGAACCAGTTCGGAACAGATTTTTAAATAAAAATAATGAAGGCAAAGGATTTATGAATGAATTACATGCTATTTAACATACCTTAAATCCATTTCTTTTTAAACTAAATTAAAGGCAGAAAATACTTTGTTATTTTATGAATAGAAATGCAGTTAAAAAAACTGAAATACAGTTCAGTTTATTCCCTATAACTGTTTAGGTTCCACCTCTGCAGCTTTATTATAATTCAATAGATTTCCTACTCAACTTTAAAGGTCACAAAAATAACAATGTAATGCACACAGCCGATCTGCTGACACTATTGTTAATAGAAAAACATCTAAAATATTTCTGAAATTCAGAATAAAATTATTCATATATTTTGGTCCTCTTTATTCACCAAATTCATGCATTGGATGAAAAATGCAAAACTCCTGCTTTTTGGGTTTTTTGTTTAAATACAACTGGTGTCTCGTGACCCTTTATGAATGGTGTGTTCTACAGTATCCACAACTTTCCTGAATTTTCTTGTGTTTGTCTAGATGCCTCAAATTCCAGTTTCTATTATGCAGATTACAAATAAAAACACAAGTAGACATTTCTTTTGTTGACAATTTATCAAGTACTGAACAAATTCCCTGGTCTTGAAAGTAACATTAATTACCGGGTAAATCAATTTCTGTTATCAATTGAAGGAATAATTACTTAATAGCATCAGCCAACTAGTCCAAGCAGTAACGTGATATAAATAGAGCTATTGATTCCAGTACTGACCTCCTGAAATATGGACATTAAGATCCACCAAAAACTGGAACAATCTGTTGGTGCTAAAGCCAACCAAAGCCAGTATGTATTGCTTCCTTCCATTTGTTGGACAGACTCGATTAAAAATAAATTGAGTTGGATCTTAAACATGACATAAAAGCTTTGCTAAAAGGCTTTGTTGCAATCAAATGGCTGCCTTGCTCATTAGAAAAAGATTAGTCTGCTTGCACTTTCCTGATCCTCTTCCCTCCAATTCCTTTCATTTTAGTACTGCTAGTTCCTGGAGGAGCTGCTCCTTCTCTCGCTGAAGTTCCAGGATGTGCTGCTTGTTTTGATCTAAACGATCCTCCAGCCACTGTAGCAGAGGTCCACTTATGGATGACATCTGGCTGCACAGATTCTTTGTGAAAACTGGAGAGGAAGAAAACATGAACATTATTGCACTGAACTAACTTCAACAAAAAAATTCTGAAACACAAGAATTCAGCTATTAACTGCCAGTGCATTTTTTTTAAATTCTAAAGCATGAAATAGTTGAATTACAAGAGGTACATTACTCTTTAGACCACTCTAATTGGCTAACCCACACCTGCTCATATTTCAGTAAATGCACCTCAGAGCCAAATTGTTTATTCATATTCATGCATATGATTAATTATGTTCCTTACAACATCTTTTTCTCTCATCTGTTAAAACTATTCTCATCACTTTATTCTATCTCCTACTCCGATGTATACTCTTCAATTAAATAGAGGTTTGGTACATTACATGTGCAATTATGATCACCACGCTATACAAAGATGTAAAGGCTTGGGAGAGGATGCAGAAGAGGTTCACTATGATAATTCCTGGATTGGAGTGTATTAGCTACAAAAAAAATTGGACAAAGTTGAATGGTTTTCTCTGGAGTACCAGAGGACGAGGGGAAACTGGATAGAAATGCATAAAATTATTTGAGGCAGAGGTAGGATAGAAAGTAAGTTTTGCCCTTTGTTAAATATCAGAGGCCACAGGTTTAAAACAAGAAAATTTAAAGGAGATATGCAAGGCAATTTTATTTTCTTTTGTTTTAAGTGCCAAAAAATGTGCTGCCAGGAGAGTTGGTAGAAGCAGATAAGAAACGCATTTAGGCAGAAAGGAACTGGCAGGGAATTGTAGGGTGTAGGCCATGCACAAATAGATGGTGTTACTTAGAATGGCATTGTGGATGGCATAGACATGGTGGCTGAAAGGCTGTTTCTGTTCTGAACTGTTTAATGTTCTATGTTTTCAATGACCACTGCAATAATGTCGCATACCCCTGACACTACGCTTCCAATGCTCAATGTGCATTTATTTCTCTCAAACACAGTCATTACTAACCTGATCCATTGTGAATCTTGGTTATTGGGTCCAGATGTGTCAGACTGAAAAAAATAAGAATTACAGCTCCATGAAGAATTTCCTACTGAATATAATAATCTATTGTCAACAAGGTACGAGTTAAATTAATAAATTTCAAGCATAAATCAAAAGGCAAAGTCTTCATTATAAATATACCAGCTACCAAAAGGCTAATACTGTATTTTTTCCTCAATTCTGATTAACATCAATAAACTGAACAGGTTTCCTGACATTTGAAGGTGTTTCTCTGGACAATCTAGATCTTTGTAGCTTGCAACCATATTTTTGATAAACACAAAGCAGAAATAATAGAAAATGATCGCAAAAGCTATTCTTTACCAGATTTCTGATTCAGATTAATTATCAGAATACTTGCATGACATCACTATCAACTGAGAACCCTTTTTACCTGCGGGCATGGTAGAATTACCACTAATTGGTAGTACAAAAAATAAACTCTACACAGTAACGTATAAACAGATAATAAATGTTAAAAAAAATTGCAATATAGAGAGAACAAAAGAAAATTAATAAGTGCACAAGTAAGAGTACTTAAAAGTCTCTGAGTTTATCGTTGATGAGTCTGATGGAGGAAGGTTAGTAGCTGTTCCTGAACCTGGTGGTGCAAGACTTGTAGTGTCTATACCTCTTTCCTGATGGCAGCAGCGAGAACAGAGCATGCTGGGTGGTGTAGGTCTTTGATGATTGCTGCTGCCCTTCAACGACAGCAATCCCTGTAGATGTACTCAACAGTGCGGAAGGTTTTACCTTGGTTGTCCTGGGCTGTGTCCGCTACCTTTTAGAGAGCTTTACACTCAGCGGTATTGGCGTTCCCATACTAAACCATGATGCAGCCAATCAGCAAACTTTCCACCACACCTCTGTAGAAATTGCCAGAGTTTCTGGTGTTATACCAAATGTCCACAAACTCCTGAGAAAGTAGAGGCACTGATGGGCTTTCTTCACAATGCCATTAGTATGTTGGTTCCAGGAAAGATCTTCTGAGATAGTGATTCCCAAGAACCTAAATTTGCTCACCCTCCCTACCTCTGATCCCCCAATGATCACTAGATTGTTGACTTCAGAAAAGGAAAGCCAAAAGTATACAATCAGCTCCTTAGTTTTGGTGACATTGAGGGCAAGGTTGTTGTTGGTGCACCATTCAGCCAAGTTTTTATTGTCCATCCTGAACGCTGACTCATTCTCTTCCTTTATACATCCCACTACCATGGTATCGTTATAGATGATGCTACACAGTTGTAGGTAATAAAGTGAGTACAGCAGGGAGCTAAGAACACAGCCTTGTGCTGTTCCAGTACTGATAGAAATTGTGGAGGTTCTCAATGAATACATCTTCAAGTTTCTGACAGATAAAAATCTTTAGAGTCCTTTAATCTATACCCCACATATCTCAGAATTAGCAATGTACCTCCTCAAAATGATAAAAACAGAACTACAGAATTGAAGTTATATTGAATTCACAGGTTATGTCATTACAAATAAATTTATTCAACGTGGTTAAAACCTCCAAAGAGCTTCAAGAAATGGATACAAAAATTAAAGCAGCATCGTAAAATAGGCCAATCTCCCTCCTGTACGCTGACTCATCACCTCTTTTTATACAACTCACTATCGCGGTATCATCAGCGAACTTGTATATGGTGTTACTCTCATACTGAGCCACAGTCATAGGTGTAAAGTGAGTAGAGATTGTGGAGGAGATGTTCTTACAATCCTCACCAATCTAATTAAACTGTTGGGCGTTGAATACCAGGTCTTGGAGTTTGCTGATCAATTTTGAGGGGATGCTGGTGTTAAATGTCAAACTGTAGTTAATAAAGAGCATCCTAATGTATGCACCTTTGCTGTCCAGATGTCCAGGGCTTTGTGCAGGGCCAGTGAGATGGCATCCACCGTGAACCTATTGCTACAATAGGCAAACTGGAACGGATTCATGTTGCCACTCATACAGGAGCTTATATGCTTCAACATCAGCCTTTCAAAATACTACATCACTGTTGATGCAAGTGCCACAAGTCTATTGTCATTTAGGCAGTTTACCACACTCTTCTTGGGCACTGGTACAACAGACTCGTGCTTGAAACTGGAGGGTAACATGCCCTGCTGGAGTGAGATGTTGAAGATAATCCATTAATACATTGGCAAGATGGTCAGCAGATTTTTAATACTCAGCCAGATACTCCATCCGTACTGGATGCTTTCCTTAGATTCACTCTCCTGGGTTACAGAAATGAGAGGATCATCAGGGGACATGGAAGTGCGAAGCCAATGTTCTTCCTTGTTCTTGTAGCCAAATCGGGTGTAGAAGGCATTAAGTTCACCTGGGAGAGAAACTTTGTCATCTCCTACTGCACTGGATTTGGGTTTGTAGCAGGTTATATTATTTAGACCTTGTCACAGCTATCGGGTATTCTTTGTAGTTTCCATTTTCATCTGGAAACTCCACTTCACCTGGGAAATGGCTTTCCGAAGGTCATACCTGCTCCTTCTGTAGTGATCTGGATCTCCGGACTTAAATGCCTGTGACACAGCTCTCAGCGGGTTCCAGAATTCTTTGTACACTCAGGGCTTCTAACTGGAGAAAACCCTGAACAATTTGGTGGGGACATACTTGTCCACAGCTGTTTTGATGAAGTCTGTTACAGCCCTGGTGTAATCATTCAGATCCTCAGCTTAGTCTTTGAACACCGCCAAATTGCTGACTGGAAGAAGTCCTGTAACTGTTCTTCAGCCTCCTGCAACCGCCTTCTTGATGCCCTGATCTCCAGAGCCTCTCTTTTTTACTGTTTTTAGGCTCTAACTGTTTGAAAGCAGAAGAAGCACAGCAGGTGAAAAATGCAGTCTCAAGAAAGAAGAGTAGGCCATCCTTAACTTGATGTAGTAGTGATCGAGTGTGCTGGGATCTCTGGTCCAGCAAGTTACATACTGGTGGTAGTTGGGCAGGGTTTTCTTGAGACAGGCCTGGTTAAAGTCACCAACAATGATAAGAACTAAGGTACAAATTATTACTTAAATATTTTGGAGCAAAGAATGAAGCTTGAAAGTCAGGAATAGATGGAAATAGTCAGGACTAGAATTGCCAAATGCATGGCTGTGGATTTCAGCAACAAGCATAACAAAGTTACAGAGAAGGAAACATAAATTGCAAGGGTATGTAGTCTTAAACTTGAAGTTGTATCTCATTTAACCCTACCTGTGAATTCTTCTATAAGCATCCTGCTCTTCCTGACAAAGTATTTTTGGAAGTTCCACAGCTGACTCCAGGCATACTTTCCCAATGGTTTCATGTGGCACAACATGAATAGGGATTTCGATTCGTTCATACCTGAAATAAAATTATTTTTAAAATTAATTTGGTTCTCAAGTTTCCTGGTTCATCAGATTATCACAAATGATTTCAGATGCTTGTATAATCCCAAAGGTTAAAATAGATCCCCAAAAACATCATTATTGTTTGAGAACAGTCTTCCTCTCCCCATTGCTTATTTTATACACAAGTTCAATACCTGGCAGAGAAAACACATCATATCTGGATTGAATTACGATGAAATGAGTGTAATGTTTCCTTTCTTCATTTAGCATTCCTTCATATTAATATTATTATTCAGCTTGTAAGGAACCAAGACCTTTAATAAATATCTCGCATCCCACTATAGCATATGTTTGATTATACTTACTCAGAACCTTTCTGTGCTTGAATTGACTGGAAACAGGTATAGAGAACTCGACCAGTCTGAAACAAACAAGGAGAAAACCAATTATAGATTTTATTCTAACTGCAACCATAAAATATGTGTAGACCTTAATCACTAAATGATTTTTAAAAAACTTGCCATTTGCAATAATAACATCAATGATAATGGCAGTTAAAACAACTGTATCCACACTTCCAATTTCACATCTATAGAGACCGAATTGATGACAATTAAAAGAACTTGGACTAAGACCACAGCACAAAATGATTCAAGTCCCTAAAAATTAGCAGCCACATTATCAAGACAATGGAGGAAGTTTATATGGTAAATGGAAAACAGTTGTATTGGTTTGGTTTAAAGGTTTCCTTGCTAGGAAAAAGTGAAGAGAACTGTGAAATCGCTGCTTTAACAACATTTGATACTGTCAGGAAGTGCAAAATTTCACTTTCTTTAATTTTGATGCTGGTCAAATAGAAAATACAACATGTTAATCAAGATCTGAAAAGAGAAGGAAGAACCAGTAAAGGGAAAAACAAGACAGCTCTAAATTGCAGAGAGGGTGGGGAAGGGATGATTAGGACAAAAGATACATTGTTCATAGTGAGGCCAGGGTTGTTGTGAAGATGAGCTGCAAAATAACTCGTCAGGTGGATGGGTTAATACCGACAGTTAGAGAAAGACAATTTGAACATAAAAGTTATGAAATGAGGGGAGTTGGGTAGGCAAGGCTGTGCTAATGGAGAGAAAAAACCTGAGCCAATATCATAGATGGTCTGGCCTGTTCGAATACACACAGAATGCAAATTTTAATTGTGTGTTGTGGTAAGTAAATACAAGAAACAATAAAATGAAATAACCAATACACTTGTTCTTGTACATTAGTACTAAATGTTGGCCAGACAACCTACAAAATATACTGTACATCTTAAAAAATATATGAGAAGTCTTAAATTGTGCCTCCTTCCAAATCGTAACAACTCCACCAATATCTCTGGAAAGATGAGATTGAATCTTGAGCACTGCCTGTATTTTGAGTTTCAGATTTCCAAGATTCGTGATTGTTTCAAAATGACTGACATTCAACTTGTTAACTGTACAATTATTTTCTGTAGTTTTTTCTCTTTTATAATTAACAAAGATTGTGCTAATGCTGTTCTATAACCAGCTAGTTAAGAGCCAATATCAAGTGCAATAGCTTCCCTCCAAATCTTCAAGGAAGCATTGAACCTTTGATGTCTGCCACCTCGGGATTAGCACACAAAGAGTAAAAATTAATATAAACCTTGGTATTCTTGTCTTCAATGAAGCAGGAAAAGATAAGCCCAACAAAACCCTGGTCCATCATCTGGTACATGGCCTGAGTTCGGACATCTGATAGAGAGAATAAAGAATTACATTTTGTTTTCTAAGCAGATTATTCAATACGTACACTGACCTGCTAAATTAGTTAAAAGGTCCTCAAACTTTTATAAAGTTCCTCAATATAATTTGATCTGAAGTAGTATTATAGGAAAATTATAGAAACTTTAGCACCAAGGTACATTTTTAATCTGCCCCTATACAAAACATTCCAAGAAGAAGCTGCCTTCCCTCAGTTAAGATTACCTTTATGTAATAAAACCATAATTTTTATTAAAAAAGGTCGTGAATTGGATAAGAAATCATTTTTTTCTTTCTCTAAGCAATGCAAATAGAACACTGAGGTTCTCATAATTTTACAAAATCTTTCACAAATGAAAACCCATGGAGAAAAGATTGCTGATAATTTTTGAATGCAAAGCCATCCCAAATGATAACTGTAAAACAGCAATCTGTTTTATGAATCTCAAAGCATCCAAGTGCCAGTTTAATAATTTGAGTCAATTAGACCTCAAAATTCCAGATTTTGAGGTAACTAATCAAGGAAATCAATCATTCGGCCACCTGATGTTAGTTGGTTTGTTTACAGTTTAACTCCAGAGCACCTTATCCAAGATATTGCCTTTGCTCTAATCATCTCTTTTCCTACCCTTTCTAAAATTTAAAGCCAACTAGCTTTCTCTCTTCCTGCATTCCAAAGATGTCCAGAGTTAGTAGGCTAATTAGGATGTATTTGAACAGTGCAGACTCATGGGCCTGTTTCCATGCTGCATTTCTAAATTTAAAAAATCTTAGTTCTGACAAAGATCTTTGACTAGAAATGTTAACTGTTTTTCTTTCCATCGATGCTGTCTGACCACCTGAATGTTTCCAGGATTTATCATCCGTGGAAGTTAAAACCCATTGCAGAGATTTGTCAACATCTATGTAATTGTCTATTAGTAAGGTGCAAAAGACACTTAAAATCAAGCAATACTTCATACTGTTCACATAAGGCACATTACTCCAGGGTTACTCAACATATGGTTCAGACATTCACTTACCTACATGTGAAGGCCACACGGTGATATGCGGATGAGAATGATACCATCCCACCACTCTCATTGGGTGGCCAGTCATATCTGCTAATCTGTGTGATTTGTCAAAGATAATAAAGTCAAGATATTTCTGCAGAATCCTTCAATGTTGCAATATCCAAGACTGGAACCCTCCTTAGAACCCTCTTAAAGAAATACCTTAATGCACACAGAAGTATGAACTTTACTAATTTACTGAGAAAAATATTATTAACAATTTTTAAAAGATATTTTACATTAATTTATAGTGCTATCATAAAACATTAAAAATTTTCTGTATCACATCTTGCTGTTGTAACTGATGAAAGGTTTATATGCATCCTTTGAAAATTTTATTAAGCAAAGTACAAACATGTCTCTGTCTCGCATCCCTGTCTTTACTTCAAATGTGCATTGTATTCAATCTGGAGCAATCTAATCAAAACTCTGGGTTCCAAAGATCCTTATTCCCAATGTTTAGGTGCCTCATCTTGTGAAAACACAGAAAGTATCACCTGACAATATTTGCACCAGGTCATTTTGTATTCTGGACAAATAGGTCATGAGGCTTTGTTAAACTGAGAACCTTACATAATAGCAATCTCTATTGTGTGATCACTGAAAGGATATCTCAGCTTCAGTAGAGGCTGCAGAAAGTTGCTCGGGAGAAATTTCCACACGATCTTTTCGCTTATCTGAACGACGGAGAATGATAACAGAATGAATGTGAACAATTCTGCTTGTGTCAACCTGAGAAAATTTGAAAAGATTCATTAATTATCTTGTATTTATTTCCTATCCTTTTCAAGGTGTCATACTGCACTCTTTTTCAATTCTGGAAATTGGCTTAACAATCAGTCAGAGAAACAAATAAAAACAAATTTTCGAAAGGGACTTGATAATCTGCCACACAATGGTCATGACACAGTGATAAAATAGATGATCAGAAATAACAAATTTGCATAGATAGACTGGCTGTGATGAAGATAAGCTGTAATGAAATTTGGTTAAGAGGAATAGCAGAATACAGATGGCTCCAAGTGTACAGGTGCGTGAAATGGAGCAAGTTAACATGCAGGCAATCAGGAAGGCAAATCGTATGTTGGGTCTTTCTTCTAAGGAGGTTTAATTACAAAAGTAAACTGGATTTTTAGCAACTGTTCACATTTTTTTGGTAAAGTCCCCAAGATGGGCATCAGCGGGAGTTAATACACGATTACCCTCAGTAATCGTTTAGTACATCAAGCACTAGCATATCTTCTTCTTTCTTTTCTTCTTTCTTTGGCTTGGCTTCACGGACGAAGATTTATGGAGGGGTAAATGTCCATGTCAGCTGCAGGCTCGTTTGTGTCTGACAAGTCAAATCTAAATTCCTGTGGCTTTATCACACCTATAATACAATTTCAGTTTCATATCAAAGGTTAGATAAACTAAGGCTTAGAAGTGTAGCAGTGCAAATTTACTAGATCAATTTCTGCAGATGAAGGCATTGTCCTACAAGGAGAGGTTCTGGAAGATGAGGCTATGATTAATGTAGTTTAGAACAATGAGCGGTCATTCGCTTTGAAACATACAATACTCATGGTTCATTTAACAAGATGTATGTATTCTTGAAAACCTCTAATAATTTCACTTCTATTGTTACAAGCCCAAAGGACCCCAAAACCCAGCAGCAATAGACATTCACCAAGTAGTTACTTAAACAAAAGTTGTTTTTAATTATCTTTAAACATGAAAACAGTATCAAACTTTAACTTATCTCTATTGAGTGTGTAAATTTAAGAAAAGTTCTTTGGTTCACAGTTCAATCTCACTTCTCATTCTTCCAAGTTCACTGGTTGCAGGCAATTCTTATACTGTGCACAGAATTTAACATGTATAAAGTTCAACAGGCTTTGGTGCTCGAAAGGTAAATGTTTACTGCTCAGGTAGGTTCTTTGTAGGTTTGCAGAGAGAGATTTGTTGTTCCAGCATTTCCACAACTGAGGTACCACCATTAGTCACCTCAATGTCTTGCTGATGAAACTTGCCCCGTCAGGGTTCTCCAGATGATAACCTCTTTCTTTCAGGCTATCACAGAGTTCCTTTCTGTTCTTCTTATTCCAAGAGAAACATCAGACAGATAGCACTTCCAGCCATCCACCACTCTGGAGCTTGTTTCAGTTCCAACAAACTTCTCCTGGCTTGCTTCAACTGTGACTATCTCTCTTCATCTGAGATCCCAAGCTGCCAGCCACATGTCCTTCTTTCTCTCTCACACACTTGCAAACCGACCCCCCCCCCCCCCCACCTTCTTCAGCAAACAACAGGAGTTAGTCTCCTTGATCAATCTGTTGTTTTTAGGTAAACAAGAACCCAGAAGTGACCTTTCTGTGCACTCTGTCAAAACCCTTGCAAAGAGCTTTCAACAGCCAGTGTCTCCTGCTTGTTGCTTTAATGACATCAATTCAATTAGAACCTAATTGTGAAATGTGCATAACATTCTGCATAGTTTCTGTAAAATCTACTGAATATGAATTCTTCAGTACTTCAAATAAGATCTGTTTTAAAATGTGTGTATGTTTGTAACCTACTCAAATTTTACGAATTTATCTCCCAAATATTCCATTACACTATAATTGAAGGAACAGATTTAAACACAATTGTGTATAAACACAATCTCCAAGTGAGGCAGGACAAGTCTTCCATCAAGGTTTACCATGACTTTACACTTAAATCCTCTATTAATAAAAAAAACAATGGATGCCCTGTCACTTTCAATATGTGGACATATCCAGATCTCTCTGCTCTTATACCTATTTTAGAATATTCTATATCATTCCTCCTCATTCTTCCTACCAAAATACACCTCCACCCATTCTGCCATGTTTTAACCTGGTTGCAACACCTCATATCCTCCTATGCAGTCCTCAATGTTACCAAGTTTTGTATCATCCACAAATCTAGAAATGATTACTTGCATCCCATGTCATTAATTTTAGAAAAAATATGATCCTAACATTGATCCCTAGGAATGCCACTATTCGCGATCCTCCTGTCACAAAAGCCACTACTCACCACAACCCTCTGTTGTCTGTTACTTAGCCATGTACATCATGTTCCTTTTGTGCCACATTTCATTTATGCGTAAGCCCATTTTGTGGCATCTGACAAATCATGTGCACATCCTTCAACTGCATTACCTTCAGCTACTCTATGTGTTACCACATTCTAAATTTTATCAAGTTAGTTAACATGATATGCCCTTCATATATACATGCTAGTTTATTTTAATCAATCCATGTTTCCCCAGGTGACTTTTAACCCTGTCCTGAATTAATATTTCTAAAAACTTTTCCACCACTAAGATTAAACAGACTGGCCTGTTTTTGCTCACCCTACCCTTCTTTTGTTTTTGAACAAAGGTGCAATATTTGCTATTCTGGAGCCAACCCCTTATCCAAAGAACACTGAAAGATTATGTCCAATGCCCAAACATAAAAAAGTTAGGTTTCCTGGATTAAATAACAAAAGGAATAATATGTAGGTGAAAAGGTATGGCAAATAGATAAACAGAGATCAATCTGGAACTGCAGAATTATTATTAGAAATTGTTGAAAGCATTGAGCCCAAGATTATTACACAACGTATCAAAAAAATTACATCAAGCATTATTGGAACAATGGATGATCCCAAGAATGGAAGATGAAGCCAGTAATAAGAGAATTAAAGGAACAGGTTAATTAGGAATAAAGTCCTTCTCATAAACTGAATTATGGTACTTCATTAAGCAGTTGTCCATTCTGCAATGTCTGCTCTATGTAAAAATAACAGGACAACATGAGTAATGAATATAATAGTGAACTGCTGTTTTATAGAAAAGTTCAAGGGACTTTGGAAAACAGCTCTTTACAAAACAGGCAGTTCAAGAGGAGGGGGGAAGGAAAGACAGCAATTCACAAGAGATGCAATAAATGTTGAACTAGAGAAACCCATTATTGTTTGGGAAGGAAGCAGTAAAGAGAGATCAAATGTATGGGAAATCATGGAAACTACAATGGAAGGAGAATCATTTGATTATGGAGATTTTTCAGTATGAAAGATAACATTGTAAAAACTGATGTGACAAACAAATAAAATAGGAAAAAGAAATGGAGTTCTTGAGGTGTAGTCCAGGTAGTTGTGCAGCCAGTGATGGCTAACCTGTCCCAAGAAATGGGGGCCCGAAATTAACCAGAAGAATGAAAGGGAAGAGTGGACATTAATGATCTATCAACATCTCCTTCTGTCAATGTTGGTCAACAATGGCGTTTTAATATAATCATCCTAATCACTCTCCATTTGTTAATTTACAATGTGAGACAAGTAAATCTTTTAAAAATCTTTTAAAAATCTTTTAAAAAAATCATTAGTCTCCCAAAGTCATATGCTGCTACCTACCACAAGTCAAGCATCATGCTCCACACAAACTGTATCCCAATATATATTTTTTTTTTACAATGTGTAATTTGTAACTAATCATGTCAATAACAATTATTTGCACCAATTCTCTTGGACAGTGGTTCTCAACCTACCTCCCTGCCCCCTCAAACTCACATACCACCTTAAGCAATCCCTTCCTAACCACAGAACACCTGTGGCATCTATGCCAGAGGACAGAAGTTCTCACTAGCAAAGATGTCACAGGTGCTCTGTAGTTAGGAAGGGATTACTTAAGGTGGTATGTGAGTGGTTGGGGTGGGGAGGTTGAGAACCACTGTTTACTTAGTATGTGAGTGGTCGGGGGAGGGGGGTTTAGAGGAGTGTGTGAGATTGATCGATTCCCCACTCCCTGCATTTCGGTGCTGAAAGGTTACATTTGCTTGCTCATTCATGAGCTCGGATTGGGTCACCTTTGCCACCCATCCACCACCACTCCCCGCTCATCATGAGCCCCTGACGGCCCAGTGGGAACCAGGCAATAGACGCTGCCTTGGCGCCGGCTCGGTTCCTGCCCTCATCCCCAGGGCAGCAGCTTTCCTTCCGACCCCGCAGAAGGAGACGCGGGTCCCCGTCAGGGCAACGCCCTGGTTGGTCGGAGGGGCGCGCGGTTGCTAGGGTGACGGCCGCCCGGCCCCGGTTGCTAAGGGATCGGTACCTCTCCAATACAGAGTCCCATCACTTCCTCCTTTTCCGTGGACAGAGCGTGGTTTAAGCAGACCAGGAAAGCGTCGGCATCCAGATGAACCCCGCACACCGCCATGCCCGTCCGCCAACCGCGGCGATTCAAATCCAAAACTCGATTTATGGAAACCCAACGTTCTCCCTTCGGGCAGAGGGGCAACCCAGTCGGCCGTCCGCCGGAACATGTGGGCCGCGACACTGGGTTCCGGGTCACTCCCCGGGGCGGACACGATGGCACCAGCGGCGCCAGATTTCAGCCCCTTTACATTTCATGGTGGTTAAAGGAAATGAAATGTCCTTGTTCTTAACCCTCGGTGCATCGGATCCCTGGAAACCGTTTGATTATTGTTTTTTTTTTGTTTAAATGGGTGTTCCTTCTGGGGTTAACCCGAGCAGAGTTTGAGGTGACACCGTGTCTCTGAGCTTGGGGAAGGTGAGTAAGAGTGTTGTTGCGTCTGAAATCTGACGCAGCTGTAATTGGAACTAGAGATGATCCGAGAAACTTTTTATTTGTAGTAAGGCAAGTTGGCCCATTCGGAAAAAGAAAGCATTAACGTTCGGAATGTGAGAGCTACCTGGGACTCTCTCCAGCCAGGAGCATTTAATTAAGTTTCTGGACCGTAGTTGAGCACGAAAGTCTGCAGACACCGTGTAAAAACACAACGTTGGAGAAACTTAGCAGGCCAAACAATGGAGTTTTTGTAGCAAAGTTATAGATACATAACCAGTGTTTCGGGTGTGACCCCTTCAAGGTGTGATCCAATGCACCTGTCTACATTTTGCTCATACCTGGATGAAGGGATGGTGCCCTTTTTGTTCAGGCGTCCCTGCTGACATTTTGCTCATACCCTGATGAAGGGCTCCAGGTGGTTATGTACCTTTAGCTTTGCCGTATTATTGACCACCGCCAGTGGGCTGAGACCGCCTCAAACCGTGCATCTTGGCGCCTCACAGTTCAGCGGGCAGCAACCTCCTTTGAAGAAGACCGCAGAGCCCACCTCACTGTCAAAAGACAAAGGAGGAAAAGCCCAACCCCCAACCCCAACCCACCAATTTTCCCTTGCAACCGTGTCTGCCTGTCCCGCATCGGACTTGTCAGCCACAAACGAGCCTGCAGCTGACGTGGACTTTACCCCTCCATAAATCTTTGTCCGCGAAGCCAAGCCAATGAAAAAAAAAAATTAAAGTACACTGCTGCATTTCTCCAGGATGCAGAACATAGATAGTACCTGAATTTTAGATTTTTCTTTGCTGCAGATAAATTCATTGCAAATCTTAGCAATGCGAGGCATGAGGGGTGTTTCTGTGGTATTTAAAAGCTCATTGAGATTTATTATTTGGGGGATTCTCCAGCACGTTTGTGTATTGCACTACATTCCCTGTGTCTGCAGACTTTGCTATTTAAGTTTATTATTTTAGGATAGAGCTCTGAAAAATGATAGCCCCCATTTCTTTCTCCAAAATATTGCTTACATTGTAATGCTTTAAAATAAAGTGTAAACACTTATACACTATTTGTACTTGACCAATCTGACCAATCTGATTGAATTTTTTGAAGAGGTGACGAGGAATGTGGATGAGGGTAGCGCAGTGGATGTTGTCTATATGGACTTCAGTAAGGCCTTCGATAAGGTACCACATGGAAGGTTAGTTAGGAAGGTGCAGTCTTTAGGTATAACTTTTAAGATAGTCAAATGGATTGAACATTGGCTGAAAGGGAGAGGCCAAAGAGTGGTAGTGGATAATTGTCTGTCAGGTTGGAGGCCGGTGACCAGTGGTGTGCCTCAAGGATCTGTATTGGGCCCATTGTTGTTCGTTATATACATTAATGATCTAGATGATGGGGTGGTGAATTGGATTAGTAAATATGCAGACGATACTAAGATAGGTGGAATAGTGGATAATGAAGAAGGTTTTCAAGGATTGCAGAGGGATTTGGGCTGCTTAGAAAAGTGGGCTGAAAAATGGCAGATGGAATTTAATGCTGATAAGTGTGAGGTGCTTCATTTTGGTAAGAAGAATCAGAATAGGACATACGTGGTAAATGGGAGAGCATTGAGGAATACAGAAGAGCAGAAAGATTTAGGAGTAACGGTACATCGTTCCCTGAAGGTAGAAACTCACGTGAATAGGGTGGTGAAGAAGGCTTTTAGTATGCTGGCCTTTATCAATCATTGCATGGAATATAGGAGTTGGGAGGTGATGTTGATATTGTATAAGATGTTGGTGCGGCCTAATTTGGAGTTCTGTGTGCAGTTCTGGTCGCCTAATTATAGGAAGGATATAAACAGAGTGGAGAGAGTGCAGAGAAGGTTTACCAGAATGTTGCCTGGGTTTAAGCATCTGGAGTATGGGGAGAGATTGGACAGATTGGGTCTTTATTCTTTGGAGTGTAGAAGGTTGAGAGGGGATTTGATAGAAGTATTTAAGATTATGAAAGGGATAGACAGAGTGGATGTGGATAGACTATTTCCGTTAAGAGGAGGAAAGATTAAAACAAGAGGACATGAGTTAAGAATTAAGGGGCAGAGGTTTAGAGGTAACATGAGTGGGAACTTCTTTACTCAGAGAGTGGTGGCCGTGTGGAATGATCTTCCGGGAGAAATAGTGGCGGCGGAGTCAATTGTATTATTTAAGAAAAGGTTGGACAGGTAATTGTATTATTTAAGAAAAGGTTGGACAGGTATATGGATGAGAAGAAGATGGAGGGTTATGGGCATTGTGCAGGGAGGTGGGACTAGAAAGGGGTGTTTGGTTCGGTGCGGACTAGAAGGGCCTAATGGCCTGTTTCCGTGCTGTAATTGTTATGTTATGTTATATGGATGAGAAGAAGATGGAGGGTTATGGGCATTGTGCAGGGAGGTGGGACTAGAAAGGGGTGTTTGGTTCGGTGCGGACTAGAAGGGCCTAATGGCCTGTTTCCGTGCTGTAATTGTTATGTTATGTTACTTGAATTTAGATTTATTGTCAGAGTACATACCGGACATCACATACAACCCTGATATTCTCTTTCCTGTGGGCGAGGCAGATTAACCACTTATTGGCAGTACAAAAGAAAACTGTACTCAATGTACACGTCAAAAAAATTGCAATACAATGAGAAAAAAAATCAATAAAGTGCAAAAGTAAGAATCTTTAAATAAGTTCCTGATTGAGTTTGTTGATGGTTGAGAGGTAGCAGCTGTTCCTGAACCTGGTTGTGCGAGCCTTGTGGCACCTATACCTCTATCCTGATGGTATAATCCTTGATTATAGATGGCAGTGTTCCCTGTAGATCAGGGGTGTCAAACTCAAATTCACAGAGGGCCAAAATTAAAAACTTGGACTAAGTCGTGGGCCAAACTAAATATTTATTGAAAACTTTCAACAACATCTGCATGTTTTCTCTTCTTTCAACATATGTAATGTTAAACTTTTTCTTATTAAAATAAATGTTTAATAATAGTTTTGGTTAAACTCTTTCCAGAAGAAGCATTAACAAATGAGAAATAAAATATTCAATCAATAATATTTCTCAATAGCCTTTAAGCTCCTTTTAAATGTATTTTTTTTCACAAGCCAACAAGTCAAAAAAATAACAACTTGCTTCAATGACAAACAGGTTTGTCTTTTAAAATGATGAACATATAGTCTCCCTCCCACCTGTCTTGAAAGGTCCTGTTTTCTGTCTTTCGTTTGGCCATTTTTCGTATGGGGTTTATTACATGTGAGTTGGGCGACAGGTTGCAGATGCTAATGAAAGTAAAGAGAGGAGGTGGGGGCGATAAGCGGGCTGACGGGCCGGCGCCAACACATTTGCAAAGCATTCTGGGATTTGTACTGACGTGGCGGCCAGCGGGCCAGCTCTAATACATATTTGATATGATCTTGCGGGCCAAATATAATTATATCACGGGCCAAATTTGGCCTGCGGGCCTGAATTTGACATGTGTGCTGTAGATGTTCTCAATGGACTTGAAGGAATTTCACTTATTTTATATAATGGAAGGGGGAATAAAATATTTATAAACTTCTAGCAGACTGCTGTAAAAAGTGTTCCATGATTTGTCCACATATTAAATGCAGTATGCAGTATAACATTCCATACACCAAGGAGGTAGCTATCATAGTATTGTTGCATAGAATCAAGCCCTTTGGTCCACCATGTCCAAGCAGACTATGAAGGAATTATCTCTCCAAATCATATATTTTTCAGTACTTTGTCTGTAGCACCTTTGCAGCAGCAATTCAGGTGTTTCTTAAATGTTGTGAGAATATCTGTTTCCATCATACACTCAGGCAGTATGTTCCAAATTCCAACCACCATTTGGGTTAAAAAAAATCTTTTGATTTAATCCCTTACCCTAAATGTGGCTTTTGATTTTATACACCTATTAAGAGGGAAAGGCCTATTTATGCCTCTCATAATTTTGCCCATCTTTATCAGGTTCTCTCTCAGTTTCCTCTGACTGGATCAATAAAGGACTCAAGCCAGAAACATTGGTTATGTTTCTTTATCTTTGCTATACAAAGTACACTGTTCGACATGCTGAGTTTCTCCAACATTGTGTTCTTACTTCAACCACGGTGTCTGCAGACATGTTTTACTTCCTTTCCTCTGACTAGCTTACCTGGTCTCCATATTACTGAAACCTTACATCAAAAGCAATGTCCAAGTAAACTCCTTTACAATACAATTGCATCCTTCCTTTGATGTAAAGGCATAATTGAGGGGAGATCCTGTTTGAATAAATACATTGATGAGAACAGTGTGGTTGATGTGATATACATGGACTTTGACTTTGTGCCACATAGAAAACTGGTCCCAAAGTTTAGTGCTCATGGAAGCCAATACGAGTTGGAAATTTGGATTGAAAATTAGCTTGATTAAAGGGGGCAGAATATGGTAGAGCACATAACCACTTTAAGTATTCCCTATGCCATAAGTGCTCTGTGGATTATTTAAAGTGGTATGTGAGTGGGAAGGGAAGGTTGAGAACCACTGTTTTAATCGTACCTAATTGACTTATTATGTTCACGGTTTCATAACTCCAAAGGAAATGGGCTAATGATAATTTTTCTCAAACAAAATATTTCAGTAACAATTGGGTCTAGAGCAGTGATTCTCAATCTATGTCTAAAATTAAATTGTCTCTGTGACAAATGTAAAATTGCTGATTCTTCTTTGGTTCACATGTTCTGGGCTTGCCCTAGTTTAGAAAAACTTTGGAAAGATATCTTTCAAACCTAAAGTAGTAACAAATGGACAGGTATCTATGCCATTTAATTTAACAAGATCAAGTAGACAAAGATGTCCTTTGTCACCAGCTTTATTTCTTATGGCTATAGAACTGCTTGTCCAGATGGTTTGCTAGGATTTACAAATTAAGGGTTTTAGGGTAGGTCAAGAAGAACATACAATTAGCTTATTTGCAGATGATATTTTAATATATTTGACTGAACCTGAGTCATCTTTACCTAGATTATATGTCCAATTGGAATAAAATGAGAAAGTTTCAGGTTATAAAATAAATTGAGATAAAAGTGAAATTATGCCTTTGACAGTAGGTGATTACACCCAGGGTCAGAGAGATACACAGTTTAAATGGCCAAAGGAAGGTATTAAATATTTAGGAATACATATGGATAACAATTTGAAGAATTTATATAAATTGAATTATTTATCTTTACTTAAAAAGATCGAGGAAGATTTTTTTACAAATTGAAAAATTTACCTTTGGATTTTAAATTGGAAGAGTGAATTGTATAAAGATTAATCATTTTTAGACAATACCAATATTAATACCTCAAGAATCTTTTCAAGAATTAAATAAACAAATAAGGACATTTTGGAAAAGTAAAATGGCAAGAGTTTCTATAGAGAAGTTAATGTGGAAATATGAATTATGAGGACTACAGCTTCCTAATTTTAAGAATTATTATCGAGTGGCTCAGATTGATGACAGCAGGGAAAGAATCTCAGGGTTTCATGTGATGTCATGTATGTACTCTGGCAATAAATTTGAACTTTGAGGTGTTCCATCCATTTTTTACTTTTGCAATTTCAAAATCAGAATTTTACATCTTCAAATGTTTGTAAGGTGCTTAATGGGCTTTGGATCGCAAATATTTTCTGAGAGAATCAGTCCTTCAGAAGGATCAATGGATATGAAATAATTGTATTAAAATTGAAAAAATGGTCCAAATGATTGTTTTTCTTTCTAAGGTACGCCATGTCTGCCAAAGACCCCTGCCAAAAACAAGCCTGTGAAATACAGAAGTGTCTACAAGGTGAAATTCATTATTCCCATAACCTTTAAAACACTTTGCTCTGACATTCATTTTGTACGGCTGTACGTTAATTATTATGCAGCTGTTTAGTCTCTTTGAAATCTAGGTTAATGTAATTTGATTTTATTAAACAATTTTGTACGGTATTGTAAAATTATCAACTATAATACAATTTGTAAACAGAATTTTAGTTGAGCAACGCCCTTCAGTGGGTGTGGTTTACCTTCCAACACTAATTTTATAAACTTTGCAGCATTATTCATTACTCTTACAGAAAATGATAATCAAAATAATTCATGTATTAGAAAAAAAACCTTTTATTCTTCAGAACTTTTAACTTTTTATAAAAGTAATATTTGGATTTTGTACAGACACAGTTTAATCATAACTTATTTTAACAATCACTTTCTCAGGGTCAAGCCCCCTTCTGGAGTCAGTTCAATGCATAACAGGGAGCACGGCGGTAGGAATTCGTGATGGGTTGAGCTTCTGCATGGAAAGCAAATTAGATGAATGCTTAACATCACAGAATTTTTATTTTGTGCTTTTTTTATAGTTCATCATTATCAAGAAAGCAAATGTCAACGTGTGATCCAAGAAATGCACAAGTGCTGTAAGATACATGCAAGCAAGTCAGTTTGCTGTTCAGGATTTTTGAAAGGAGAGGAGAAAGCCTGAGAGCTATTCTCTGATTGCCAGCCCTGAACACCAGTCTCTCCTTTTCTGATTGTCGTGGTGTCGCAGAAAACCAAGTCACAATAATTTATCATCCAGGATGGACAATATTCACCCCAAATATTACATTGTAAGTGTTTGCTCTTTTGTATGTTTAATTATGTATTGACATTTTTAATTAGCAATCAATTATGGATTAATTATTGGTAAACTATCAATCATGGAATTGCGTTGGAGTACCAGTGAGTGCTCGGATTTGTTCTCAGGGCCCAAAGACTCAGAGGTTAATTGGATACTCTGATTTGTCCTGTGTTAAATAGTTGGAAAGAAAATTGAGGAGAAATGATGGACATTTGAAAGAGTAGTCTGCGGAGTGTTAAGAGAGGAGGACCATCGCCTTCCCAAGATCGTGTTCTATGGCGAGCTCCCCACTGGCCACGGAGACAGAGGTGCACCAAAGAAGAGGACCAAGGACTGCCTAAAGAAATCTCTTGGTGCCTGCCCCATTGACCCCTGCCAGTGGGCTGATCTCGCCTCCAACGGTGCATCTTGGCGCCTCACAGTTCGGCGGGCAGCAACCTCCTTTGAAGAAGATCACAGAGCCCACCTCGCTGACAAAAGACAAAGGAGGAAAAACCCTACCCCCAACCCCAACCCACCAATTTTCCGCTGCAACCGTGCCTGCCTGTCCCGCATTGGACTTGTCAGCCACCAACGAGCCTGCAGCTGACGTGGACATTACCCCTCCATAAATCTTCGTCCACGAAGCCAAGCCAAAGAAGAAGGAGAAATGATAGGACCTGCTATTTTTTTTCATTCTGAGAACTGTTACAGGCTCTAACCAAATGGCCTTTTATGTCACATGAGTAAAATGAAATGGATCTTTATTCTTATATTGTAAATCCCATATTCTTTCCCAATTTAACAAAACTCTCCACAGGTTGTAAATCATAATTATGTTCCTGCTTTTATAGTCAATGTCGTAAATCATACTTGTTACAAGCTATCTTTTAGAATGTACAGGAACATCTGAAAACTGAAATTAATTTGCTTCCAGTTAATCTGTACATAAGATGCTTAAATAGTGATTAATAAGCTACTTTCAGAGATTTTAGTGACTACAGAAAGGTGGCAACTCCAGCTGCTTTAAGTCTCAGTCAAACAAGTTTGTTTTTGATGTAAAATTGATCTGATTCAGAATTTATTGTCATGAACATATTTTGTGGCAGCGTCACAGTGCAAATATTGCTATAAATTATATTTTTAAAATATAAAATACGATAAAGTGCAGTAGTGCCTGTGGTTCATTGGCCAATCATAAATCTGATGGTGGACAGGAAGAAGCTGTGAATCAAAACTAAATTTTGCTGTACAAGTTACTTCCTTGAAAGTTTTCTTTTGGATCATTGTTGCCCATAAAAATGAGTAAGTTTGAGGTAGAGAAACTTGTAACCCATGACACCTTCCCAGAGATTAATGTGAGATTTACCTTGATATTTCAATGCAATTTGACCGAAGCCTGCATGCTTTAGTGGCATTCATCTTTGCCACATGTGCAGTAAATCCAAACTGATATTGGGATGCCTGTCTTGACTCCAGCTCCCATTCTTGCAGCATTAACATTCAGAGCAATCACCTTATTACATTGCAAGGTTTTATCAACTTTATGAATGCTTGAAGTTTGTCATGTACATGAGTCAAATACAAATGCAATGAATATATTACTTCCTGCAGCTTCCCAGCTGTACTCTCTTTGGCTTGGCTTCGCGGACGAAGATTTATGTCCATGTCAGCTGCAGGCTCGTTTGTGGCTGACAAGTCCGATGCAGGACAGGCAGACACGGTTGCAGCGGAAAATTGGTTGGTTGGGGTTGGGTGTTGGGTTTTTCCTCCTTTGCCTTTTGTCAGTGAGGTGGGCTCTGCGGTCTTCTTCAAAGAAGGTTGCTGACCGCAACACACAAGGATAGATAATAATGATGAAAGAGGAAAAACAATGTAGAAGAATCACAGGAGACTACAGATGCTGGAATCTGAAGTTAAACATGCTCTAGTGGAGGAACTCTGAGGGTCATGCAGCATTAGTAGGAGAATAAATGGTTGAGCCAAACTCCTTATCAAGACTATGTAGTAAAGAGGACAGGGTTTGATGAGGGCAGTTGGAAATAAATTAGTGTAATAAAATGTGCTGAGCCAGTAGTGCAGACAGATCTTTGGTGGTTTGAGGTAGTGTTGTGGTGAGATTGATGCCGGGAGATTAAAGAGGCTGATGGCTATGGGGGTTGGGGGGAGGGGAGATATACTGTTCTTGAACCAAGTGGTGCCGTACTTCAGACTTCTATTCCTTCTGCTTGAAGGTCGCATGACCGTATTGATGGGAGTTTTATGATAACAGTTTACTTGAAGCAGCACCTCATCTACATATATAGTAAATACATATGTATACATATCTTTCCCAAGAGTTGATGCTCATTCCCCAGAGGCTGGTGGAGAAGCTGTCCTTGATGGAACTCATCACTCCTCTCTGTAATTGGATCCTAGACTTCGTAATGGGAAAACCACATTCTGGGTCAGTAGCAGAATATCAAGTCCCTCACGCTGAGCATTGTCGCATCTCAGGTGTAATGACCCATGACTACATCGCCAGGTCCAGGTATCAGCAAGTTTGCAGATGACACGACAGTAGTCTGTCTCATCAGCAATGATAACTCACACTACAGAGAAGAGGTGGAAAATCTCGTGAAATAGTGCGAGAGGAACAACCTGAGTTTTAATGTGGACAAGACGGAGGAGATGATCACGGACTTCAGGAGGACTAGGAATGTCCACCCTCCACTACACATCAACAATTCTGCAGTGGAACCATGTCCTTTGGAATTCACTTAACTAGTGACCTATCGAGGACACTCACATTTCACTCGTCAGGAAGACGCAACAGCAACTGTATTTCCTTAGAAGACTGAAATGGACAAGGCTACTGATCACCATTATGTCAACCATCTGTAGCAGCTCTTTCAAGAGCATCATGGCAGGCTGCATCGCAGTGTGGTACAATGTAGTGTGGTATGATCAGAGGTCAATCCACAGGACCACGGGCAGCAGAGAGGATTACTGGAGTCTCCCCTCAACTCCTCAACCCTCCACCTTCACCACCATCAACTTTGTTTTCCAGGCTCATTGTCTGAAAAGGATGCAAAAAAATCATTGCAGACCCCTTCCTGCTCAAAGCATCTTTCAGCTTCTTCCCAAAGTGTATAAGAATGCTGAACCAAAGGAACTGCTCACACTCACTATTCAAAACTCTCATTTGTACAAAATATGTCCTGCATATGTATTATTTGTCTGTGTGTGTTATGTCTGTTGTGTATCTGCATGTTTTGCACCGAGGGCTGGAGAACGTGGTTTCATCAGATTGTACTTGTACAATCAGATAACAATAAATTTGACTTAAAACTCCTTGTATCCGCCACCTTTGGGAATAGGTAGATGCCGGATTAGTGTATTTTCTGGATGCTTGAGATTGGATGTGGCATGTTTAGTGAACTAATAGCAAGGCACACCAATTTTTAACTTATATTTTTTACCTATTTATTTTCCTCGATCTTTTTGCCACTTGCGTGATTTCCAGGTAACGGGTTTTACTGTATTCCGATCATTTGCCTGTGCTCCTGCGATCTGCATGCAGAGAGAGCCAAAAAAGTGGAGCTCCAGAGATCAAGGCAACCAGATCATTTCAGGAGGCTGAGGAATAGTTACAGGATTGCCTTGAGATAATGGACCTGAATGATTATAACAGGAGCATTAACAGACTTTATTGAAATGGCTGTGGATGTTATGACCCCAGAAAATCATTCTGGGTTTTCACCAATCAGAAGCCCTGGATCAGGGGTGTCAAACTCAAATTCACGGAGGGCCAAAATTAAAAACTTGGACTAAGTTGAGGGCCGAACTAAATATTTATTGAAAATTTTCAACAACATCTGTATGTTTTCTCTTCTTTCAACATATGTAATGTTAAACTTTTTCTTATTAAAATAAATGTTTAATAATAGTTTTGGATAAACTCTTTCCAGAAGCATTAACAAATGAGAAATAAAATATTCAATAAATAATATTTCTCTATAGAGGATTTGTCAAATGTTGCTAGTGTGCTGTCGAATAGTAAAATCTGAGGGCTATTGAGAATGTGGGAGAATAACATGATTCCTGAAACAATCAAATGGGTGACTGATTGTGGGCATGAACTCTAGCAGGATTATTTGCCATGCCCTTTTTCCATTGGTACAGATATACTTTGATTTACACACTTTTCAAGTTTTATGCCTAATGAGCTTGTATCCAGGTGCAGGACCATTTTTAACCAGGAATATATTTATCACTGTGACATGAAACTATTGGAAGATCGTTTTATCCTGAGATTAAAGTTCATAATACTTACTCAGGCCTGTGTGCGGGAGGGTGGGGGGTTGGATAACGACAGTGCGGGGGCATCGGCTCTCGCTGCAGGGCGGCATCTCGGCAGATCAGCGGCCCCGTCACCGTGAGTCGCGGGTCGGCCTGCGGCAGGGAGGGGGAGTGGGCAACGGTCCTGGCGAGGTCAGGCCCAAGGCCTCCGGTTCCGGGCGCTGGGAAGCGGTCTTGGCTTCCCCTGACACCGACCAGGCCCCAAAACCAGAGTCCATGGTGAGACCCTGCAACGTAAACAGAGGAGGTGGGGGCGATTAGCGGGCTGACGCCAATGCATTCTGGGATTTATAGTATTAGCTGTGGATGCGCTATACTGGCACGGCGGCCAGCGGGCCACCTCTAATACATTTTTGAAATGATCTTGTGGGCCAAATATAATTATATCGCAGGCCAGAGTTTGACATGTGTGCCCTGGATGAACAATGAAACCTGGAACCTACTGAAAGCAAGAACAAAGGCATTTGACTGGAGATCAAGAACACTACAAAAGGCACAGGTATGATCTATTGAAAGGCATCTCCTGGGAAAAATGGAGATTCTAGACTAGAATGGAATCAACAAGGGATACCCAACAGTTGTGGCAGAGTTTTAATGATGGAACCTTCTCTAAAGCTAAATCCTGTGACGTGGACAGTAGAGCTTCACTTCCAAATGTGCTTAATGCTTTCTATGCCTCCTTTGACCACCAGAATAAGGAGGAACTATTACACACCTCCTTGTCTCCTCATGACCCTTTACCATTAGTATCTGTAAATGATGTGTGGCCTGCCTTCAGGACAGTGAATCCAATAAAGCATCTGGTCTGAATGGAGTAAATGGCTATGCATTGAGACCTCTGCCAACCAACTACCTAGTGTATGCACAGATATCTTCAACCTCTTACTCTGATAGTTTGTGGTACCTACCTATTTCAAACAGACTTCAATTGTAGGAGCCCAAGAAGACTGTGGTATCTTGCCTAAATGACTTGATCAGTGGTACTTGCATCTACAGTGATGAAGTGTTTTGAAAGGTTGGTGTGGAAGCAGATCATCTCAAGTCTGAACAGTGATTTGGACCCCTTCCAATTTGCCTATTTTAGCAACAGATCTTCATTAGATGCCATCTCATTGGTTCTTCATAAAACTAGGAACATCAGGGCAAAGATGCATACATCAGGATACTCTTTATTAATTACAGCTTAGCATTCAACTCCATTATCAACTCAAAACTAATCATCAGACTCCAAGATCTGGTCCTCAATATCCCACTGTGCAATTCAATCCTGAATTTCCTCATTGCTAGACCCCAGTCAGTTGAGATTGGAAAAAAAACATCTCCTTTCCAATCTCCATTAGCACCAGAGCACCACAGGGATGGGTATGTGGCCCCTGCTCTATTTGCATTATACCTATGACTGCATTGTATAAAACAATTTTGCTAATGTTCAAGTTTGCTAATGTTGCCATTGCAAAAGTAATCCTGTTCTATTCTTGGTGTTATCCCTTATAACTTTCTGCATCATTCACTTTCTTGGTCTCAATCTATTTAAATATTCTCCTTATTCTATTTATTTCTCCCATTTTCTGTGTCCGTTTCTATTTGTTCGATTTCTGACTTTTCCAAAATTTGTTGAAAGGCCATCAACCTGAACCTTTAAGTTTACTTCCTTCTATAGATGCTGCCTTATCTTAAAATTTCCAAGAGCTTAAACACATGGGAATAATGGTTCACATTAATTTCTTGCTGGCCAGTTCCTCATGTGCAGGATCAGTGTTAAAGTCATATAGTGTAAGCCCACCACTATCTGTTCTAGGCATCTATAAGACTTGTCTGTATGAATAGATATAGGTTTTATTAGGATCTCACTATTGGTGAGTATTAATACAGAAGGAAATGAAAAACATTTCATAAAACTCCTTTATGGTGCATTTTCTAAAGACCAATTTAACAATGTGCACTATTCAAGAAATAATACTGTTACCAAAAGTACAATAATAAATTAAGACCAAGAGGCACAAGTGGCAAAACATTCATTCAAGCAATCACCTTTACTAAGCAAAAGTAACTGGATAAACAAAAAGATTGTATGTCACCTTGGCACTCATCAATGCACTAATCTAGAATAACATCAAAAATACCCTTCAGCAGAATTTTTAATTCAAATCAGAGAAAAATTCATCTGTCTGTAAAATGTACTTTTTCTAATCAAGAGTAATGCCTATGTATGGACTGACTTTGAGAAATAGGAGTAAATAATTTTATGGATCTATTCATATTGAAAATATAGACAGTAACAGTCCACAATTCCATCGTACTATATTTGAAAATTGAAACCATGAACTCTTTAAAAGCTAGGACAATTTCTGTATCTGTGACAATTCTCTTCAGCTGTATATAGTGAATCTTTAGTTTTTTTGAAAGAACCAGGCAAAAAGTTATGTTGGTACGTACTAAATATTTAAAGGAAATGACTCCATATTACGTTGAGAAGATGATAAAATTATTGCTGGTAAAGGTAGGACAAGATCTTCAGGAAAATTACTGAAATTACAATCTGCATTGTGTATTGGGCTGAGGGAATATGCAGATACATACTCTTAAAAAAAAAAGCACCATGACATCTTTCATGTCCACTCTTCAACCTCTCATTTGAAAGGCAGCAGCTTCAATACGACAACAAGTCATGGGTAGCACTGAAGTCCCTGGAGTGAGATGTGTTATCTAATGAGTCATAGGTTCAAGGATGGGAAAGATGAGCATCAGTTAAAAACAATTGACATTCATGGATTGACAGTTTGAAGCAAAAATACAACATATTGCAGATAGATTAATGGAGAATTTTTTTTAACATGAATTAGATACTTGAACTATTAATGTTGCAGTTCCTACTTTCTAAATGCTGAGAAGTAGCAAGTTCTAATTCTGAGCTGCACTGCAGCAATGGATCATTATGTCTGAGGAGACATAATGGACTCGGGTTTGCTCACAAGCAACATGATCTGGAAACACTAAGGTAAACCAATAAGTCAGAAAAGATATCTGAGAGTGTTATCAAAAATTAGAACAAAGAAATACAAAAGACATGGCAAAACAAGAAAAGATGAACTTAAAATTAACCTTAACTTCCAAAACTGTTTTGACTTTACAATTCTCCCAGGCATCTCTGGCCTTTTAAATTTAATGTCATTGTGAATTTGTCAATATATTCATATCATGCCAACTGCACTAACATATTAATTTCTAATCCTTATAAAATGTCAACATGGGAGTATGCAGTCATCTTTGACATCAAGAACATACTGTTATGTAGCCTAACGTACATGCGCAAAGACAAGCAATTATTCAATTAAGTTACATAATGGTTATTAAAGGTTCAATATGTAAAATAATAATTTAAAAAAGAGGATTTTAATTTTTATAGGGAAAGAGCATTAGAATGTGATGTTTTGAATGCATTTCAGGTTAAAATTTATATCCAATTCCCCAATGAGTTCAATCACCCTATTTTTACCACCTTTTTGATTATTGTTCTAAACAAAGGCAAAAACAAGTATGATGGTAGTTCATAATAAAATGACAAGATCAAGAATCCAGTAACGCAAATCCCTTCAATACAATATACTGAAGCCACTTGCCGAGCACTGATCTGTGGGGCACTTGTACCCTACAAAATACACACAATCTAAAAATGCTTTTGAGGGTAAGGATGGAACTAATTATGGAGTGTAGTTCTTCACTCAAAATAACATCTTCAACAAATTCTCATGATGCAAGTCCAATTAGGAAGCCACCAACAAAACCTCCAGTGAGTACAATGTTCTTTTTCACAAACACAGTCACCTATGTGGAAGAGAAAAGAAAATATTGATTTTAATGTTTCAAAGCATCTAGAGAAGTCAATGACACTGATCATCAGGGAATAAAAGATTGGCAAGATACAAATTCCTTGGATGTTTCAAAGTAATTAAAGAAACTGCATAAATTCAGTGCATAATCTTTCAATTCTTTGATTATAGAAGATTGCAACATTGAAAACATAACAAGTAATAACATCCCTTTGAAAACATAACAAGTAATAAATGTGGCACTACCAACCACTGGCTAGTGACCCAATGAAGGTGAAGGAACATCTTTTAGAGATTGAAAGGTCACACAAATGTACTTAGAATAATAAAACAGAGTTAGTGTGGAATTATGAAAGAAAAATATTTGATAAAGTTTCTTGAAGTATTATGTAAGAACAGAATTGATGAGGATAACATTAATGTACTGCTGAATGACCATTTTATAAAATAAACTTGTTGGCAAAACTTAAGTTCATAATATTGAAGAATTAAATGAGATAAATTAAAATGGCTGTTAAGTTATTTTCAAAATGGAGGGAAATATAAAGTCATATCCCCTTCAGATTAGTTAAATGACTGTACCTCTCTTTGAGGCATTTAATCATTTTGATGGTTAATCAGAATATAATTTTGTAAATGAAAAATAAATGATAAATGCAGATGTGTGAGGGAGAATAGGTTGCATGAAATTAGGTGAGGAGTGGGAGGGATGAGATTGCTCTTGGGTGGAAAAAAATAAGAATTTTAGGAAAATAGAAGTGTAAAAGAATATGCATGATCAATATTGGATTGAACTGTGATGCTCAATGGAAATAAAAGGCATAACAGTATATGTTTACATTAATAACAGATTGAAAATGCGCATGTACTAACTATAAGTTTGAAATTTTATAGTTGAGGGGTTAAAAAAAAGGAGAAAATTAGGGCAGGGGAAAGAGTCTACAATGTTCTTGATTGCAAGATCAGAAGCGAATATTTGAATTATCCAGCAGACATTAATTCCAATCAATACAATGCATCAAATGTAAAACAAAAACTATTTCAAGGATACAAGGAATTTTCATTGTAGTATCAAACTCAAATATCTTTGCATTTAAACTTCAGTACAACTCCAATTAGCTGAAATTGGATTCTCTGAAATCCTCATTTATCCCCACATTTTGTTTTGGAGCTGAACTGACCTCACAGGTTGAAAAAAATTCACTCAACATGAAATTAGATTGATGATTGTCCTTGTTTCAGGTAACTCCCTCCCCTCTCTCTTTCCATTACCTTCTCCTATCGACTTTTCTCTCCAATTCTCCCTCTCAATCTGTGTGCCACCATCTACCAGCCGCAAGTGATCAGAAGAAACCCTTGTCCCAGCGTCATCAAGGAGAGCGGTCTCCCAGGCACGAATGGACCTCAGGCTCAGTGGTCTTCCCTCCGCTTCCCTCCTATCCCTTTCCCTTCCCTCCCTGGCACACCAGAACTTCCGACACTGGCTCTGAACTCTCCCCTTGATCGTGTGCGGTAGGCCTAGGGGAGGATTTGGAGTCGGAGAGATAGGAGCCCATTGACTTGCCAGTGAGTGTTGCAGTGGCAGTGGTGGTGATGTGTCAGTGATCGGCTGCGGCATTGCGGCCAGTATTTGTTTTGCTGAGAATTAAACATTAATTTAATGCTGAAAAAGCCTTCCCTTGTTTAAACATCAATACTTGCGATTTGCTGTTGCTACTGGGCTGTTTTTAAAAAAATGACTAGTTATCCGAAAAAAAACCCCACATTTATCCAACATAAGCCAGGTCCCGACTAATTTGGATAATCGGAGTTGTACTGTATATTCTATATAACAATCTTTTCAGATATGCCCTTAGGATAAATATACTGATGTTTCCATATTGTACACAAACGGATACATTTATAGCTCTTCCCTCCACAGACTCTGACCAAATCCTATTTCTACATCTTAATTTCCACAAACTTTCTCTTCAGGAAATATGTGACCATATAACTTACAGTTTCCTTTTGAGTAATTGTGTTCAATAGGCAAGGAAACATCTGAATAATTAATCTGGGGTCAAGGTGAAGTAGAATGTTGATTTTTTTTTTTAAAAACATTCAGGAATTGGAGGAAGGCAACATAACTGATAGGTTAAGGTAGTCTTTTTCTTCAACAGGGATGTGAAGGATAGATGGTTTGCATGAAACCAACTTAATGCTGAAAAATTGTCCTAATTGTCATGAACTAATAACCCTCTTAATTTTGTTAGGGACTAAAGAGACTGTTAGCACTAATAAAGGAACAGCAATGGAAAATTCACCAGACAACGATAAATTCAAAATAATAGTTTTTATTAAACTATTAATTACATAACATTTCTTACATATCTCTAAACTTAATTCTAAATTTAACTCTGAACTTAAACCCCCACTATGCCCAAATGTAAATATGTGTGTGTTTAAAGTCCCAAACTCTAAAAAATCCATTTTAAAACTTCAGCACCATTTTAACTTGCTTGAAAGTCTTAAATTTCTAGCTCTTTTAAACATCATATCTTAAGGCGTCTTTAAACTCACAATTCTTTCGATGAGTTTTCCTTCAGAGATTCTTCAAACAGGAGTGACTGTTTTCTGGCCACAAATGAGAAGTGGTCTTACTTATTTAAAAGCTACTTATGTTACATCTACTATGAATAGGATAATACAAGTCCTGTCTTTCCAGGAGGTCAAATGGATAATACAAATTCTGCCTTTCCAGGAGGTCAAATTTTCTTCTCTTGAAATGAAGACTTTGGAATCTGTTTTCCAAACCATGAAAATGCCCTTTTTTATCTTAAAGAGCCCATCAGAAGTAGGCTTTTCTTTTGAAATCTACTTATTCTGTGTTCCCCTTTTATTAGGAATAACACATAGGCAGCATTTTTCCCCTTCCTGCAGAAAATATTGCTGTTTTCAGTCCTGTATGCACAGGACATTGAGTTTCCTTAAATTGACCTCTGTCTCAGATTTCAATAATATATTTTGGCAAATCTCTCATGTCGCATGGTATGTGACATAATTTCTATCTTTGAAGTTCATAAGGTCTTTTCACACTAATGTGCTAAAAGCATTTAAGTCTATTTATGGCTCTCATGAGGGCAAAATGGCCATACGTTTATACTTCTGAAATAATACATTGTTTTCAGTATCTCAAAAACCATCATAAATCCTTATATCTTCTGCTTCAACTGCAATAAACAGCCATTACATCTCTGCAAATGGCTCTCTATCTTCCATCTCAAAGAACCATGTGTTTAAAATGCTATTGTTTGTTGTTGCTGAAGCCATCTAACAGCTGCAAAGAACCATGTATCTGTAGAATGTAAATGACCCCTGTCCACCCAAAACTAACTTATTAAACCACATCTAGATAAAATATAGTTTTAAGGATTAATATTAACACAGATCCGTTACATAACAGAAATGATACAGAACTAGAATTTGGTCAGAGTCTGTAGAGGAAAGAGCTATAAATGTAGCTGTTTGTGTACAATATGGAAATATCAGTATATTTATCCAAGGCCAGATCTGAAAAGATTGTTATAATATATTGAATATAGTTTAAATGCAAAAACCTTGAACAAAAAAATTTGAGCTCGGTACTACAAATGAGCATTCCTTGTATCCTTGTAGTTTTTTTGTCTTGTCTGTTCAGAGAAACAAAAAAGCTATCCGGCTTGATCTTTCAGGAATCTAAACAAGGTCACATCTGCTACAGTGATCTAGATTTTTCTTATTAGTTTGATCAAATTTAAAATATTAGCTCCGTTAAAAGATTCAACTGACAAAACAGAAAGAACAGCAGAAGGTTATTTTCATCACCCTGGTCTTGATTTTCTTTACATGGATAGACAGCAATACAATATATGTTATCTTCCTACCTCATCAAATGCACCATGTACTTCCGAAGTGACTTTATTTTTGCCAATTTTCAACTGTTTCTTTGCTTTGTTAACATCTCTTTCAAGTCGTTTCCAATCAATAGTGACGTACCCTGTGTGATTGGCAATCTAGATGAAAAAGTAAATTATTATACCATCTTATTGATAAATGCACCAATTGATGTGGTGCCAAGACATGTAAAATGTCTTACTCAGGTTGCAAGAAATGCTCATTTACTTATTATACAAACTCTCCTCTGCAGCATCTAATTTCCTCTCCAAATGAGACGATAACAAACAAAAGACGGGCAATGGTGACAAAAAATATTTCATTTGTATTCTGGTATTTGAATTAATTGCTGACTAAACAGCATTGATTTTGCTCTTTCACGGAGAGAGAAAAATAAATAATGTAGATCTACACACCAATAAACCCATGAATCTAGCTGTAACCTGTCTCCTTGTGCCATTGTCTGGTTTCTGAAAATTGATTGCATTTTGCATTGTATTGTTAGGGAGTTTTTTGTACCAGGTCAGGGGAAACCTATCTTGGTTTTAATGCTGTATAATGTTAATTGCGATAAATAAATGATACCTGACCTGAATTTTAAAATCATAACATAAACAAGGCAATGGAGAGAAAGTTCCCCCAAATGCCTCGCCTTTTATCACATGGATTTACAACTGATGGTGATTGAAAAAGTCTAGTTACATCTTCAAACATTTTCTGCAGCAACTCGTTTCCCAAAGCAAATGATACCAGAGGAATAAAAGTCTTCAAACTAGTATGAAAATGTAAGCACTCGATTTGAAAAGTGTATGATTTAAGATATGATTAAGGCTACACAGTGGCAAACACAGCTGCAGACTGGTAGCAAGTGCTTACGCTGACAGGCCACCTGGATCCTACAATCTTCCTCATTACCATCTGTGTTTGCAGGGTCCAGCACAGAATTCCCCCCACCCCAATAACATGTTCAAAAGCCAGAATCACTCAATCAATTTTGATATTGCCAGTCAACAGCTCTCTTTCACCTGCAGGAAGAAGAAATTTTTACCAACTGCATATTTTGTACAAAATGAACCACCAATGCACTTAGCACAAGTGCTTTGGGTTGAACCCCAGCTCAAATCCAACATGGACCTCAAAAAAACATGAAGAATTTATTTATTCTTCTTCAAAACCAAATTCCATGCTCACTGATTGCAGCTAACTTTATTCTATAGGTGTGGGATGATTGCCCATTATAGAACACTAGAGCACAGAACAAGCCCCTTCGGCCCTTCTAGTCTGTGTCAAACCATTTTTTTTGCCTAGTCCCACTGACCTGCACCCAGTCCACAGCTTTCATACCTCTCCCATCCAGATACCTGTCCAAATTCTTCTTAAAAGTTAACATTTAGCCCACATTCACCACCTCAGCTGGCAACTCATTCCACACTCCCACCACTCTGTGTGTGAAGAGGTTTCCCCTAAACTTTTTCCCTTTCACTTCTAACACACGTCATCTGGTTTGTATCTTATCTATCCTCAGTGGAAAAAGCTTATCTACATTTACTCTATCCCTCTCAATTTTAAATATCAAATCTCTCCTCATTCATCTAAACTTAAGGGAATAAAGTCCTAACCTGTTTAACCTTTCCCTGTAACTCAGTTCCTGAAGTCCAGGCAGCATCCTTATAAATCCTCTGGATTCTTTTCTACTTAGTGATATCTTTCCTGTAGCTAGGTGACCAAAACTACACACAATACTCCAAATATGGTCTCACCAACTTTACCATAACATCCCAACTCCTATACTCAATACTTTGATTTATGAAGGCCAACATGTTAAAAGCTCTCTTTACAGCTCTATCCACCTGTGACACCAATTTCATGGAATTATGTATCTGCGTTCCCAGGTCCCGTCTGTTCTACCGCACTCCTCAGTGCCACCTTTTTTGGTTTGTCCTTCCAAATGCATTAAATTCCATTTGCCATTTTCCAACTGGTCCAGATCCCTTCTGCAAGCTTTGAAAACCTTCACTGTCCACAATGCCTCCCATCTTAGTGTCATCTGCAAACGCTGATTCAATTTACCACATTATCATCAATATAGATGACAAACAACAATGGTCACAGCCCCGATCCCTTAGGCACACCACTGGTCACAGGCCTCAAGTCTGAGAAGCAATCATCTACCACCACTCTCTGGCTTCTCCCAACCAGCCATTGTCAAATTCAGTTCACAACTTCAGCATAAATACCTAGCATCTGTACCTTCCTGGCTAGCCTCCCATGTGGCTTGTCAAAGGCTTTACTAAATCTACGTAGACAACATCCACATCCTTTCTTTTGTCAACTTGTTTCAATTATATAAATAGCAAAAGTCTTGGGATTATGTACCAGTTTCTTTCTTTTTCCATCCTCTCTTCCCCCCCGGAAATGCCTTCTCAAACAATCAATGTATTTCTCAGTAATTTTTGACATATCAAGTCAATAAGTCATTCTTCACCTGAAGTAGAAAGAAACCTCCACCCACAGCAGTTGCAGCTAATTTTCCAACTTTCTGAAAGAGGAAACCCGCACACCTGCAAAAGTAGAAATTTTATTTCATTTTAAAATTATTTTTTCTTAACATATATTGGGAAAAACAAAGTGTTTTTCAATTCAAACAGATAAAGCTGCCCAACAGATCAGGCAACATCAACAGAGTGAAAAAGCATCAACATTTCAGATCAATTGTCTTTCAAAACCTTTGTTCTTTCCTGATCTAGGTAGTATTGAGTTTACTGAAAGTGAGTTTGAACGTTTCTTAGACCAATGGGGTAAGGGGCCTCTAAAGAACCAAAGTAAATGCATTGAGCAAAATTAATCCAGTTTCTGACGACCATATCAAACTTTCCAAAGTTCAGTAAAATTTCTGAGCCCCAATCAGCATTTATAAAGTTGACCTGTCTTGCAATGACTGAAACTGAAGTTATTTCATATTATAGGAATTTTGATCAAACATATATTAAATTTTCCATCTTCAAATGTCTCGAGCTAGATATCTGCAATATGCTCTGAATACTTTCTCAAATCAAATCTGGTGGAAGCCTATCAGGAAAAATCATTATTTGGTGTAATTAGAAAGTAATCTGAACAGAGCCAGTGACTTCCAAATAGAGATGTGGAGACTTGGATTAATGAATCAGTTTCTTTCACACAGCTTATTCAGCTGGAACATTTGATCTTTATTTCTACTGGTATCACACTAGATTTGATGTTTCACTTTTTAAATATTTATTTGAAACTACGTCACACTCAGAATCTGTTCATTGGGACACTGCAGTGAAAGGACAATTCTCCCAGTTACCTCTCTTTCTTCTCTTTGGCTTGGCTTCGCAGACCCATTTAAAAACCAGCAATATGAATTTCTAATAGATTTTGGCTCAATATTTAGGCCAAGCAAATGTAGCAGCAATACAATTTACATCACAAGCTCTTGTATTTCTCCCCTCTTAACTTATGGTGAATCTGAAATACAAGGGGGAAAAAGTTGCCCTCTGCTATTATTAAGTGATTTGCTTACCACCCACTGGCTCCTCCAATCATCAGCTGTGTTGCTACTGTATATTTCTCAGCAATCGGTCCAGAGTTTCTTCCAAAGAATCGGTTCCACCATCTTTGTCGTTTGGTATATTCAGCCAAATCCAACACTTCAAACTGATCATTTTCATTATCCTGTTCTAGAGAAAGTTATAAAATCTAAGCTTTTTGTTTTGGTAGAACATATACAGATATCCTATCCACTGTAGTGCATTGTTTCACACTGTACAACCATCCATTGGAATGACGCACTGCTAAACTTTCATATGAATAAAGGTTGTGGATGTGAGTAATAAGATTGTACTTTTCTACAATGTATACAAGTGCAATGTATATATAATGTATACAAGTGCAATGTATATATAATGTATACAAGTGCAATGTATATATAATGTATACAAGAGCAATGTATATAATGTATACAAGAGCAATGTATATAATGTATACAAGTGCAATGTATATAATGTATACAAGTGCAATGTATATATAATGTATACAAGTGCAATGTATATATAATGTATACAAGTGCAATGTATATATAATGTATACAAGTGCAATGTATATAATGTATACAAGTGCAATGTATATAATGTATACAAGTGCAATGTATATAATGTATACAAGTGCAATGTATATAATGTATACAAGTGCAATGTGATGTTACATTGAAAATCAAAAGCTATGCTCCAATAGTCAGTTCAATATATAAATTTCAGTTTCCTAAATTAGAAAATATTTCAACCCTCAAAAGGAGAAAGCTCAAACTACAGCTCAACACTTAATGATCCTGCTCTTTAGTCTCATGACCTTCACATCAGGTGACACCTTTCAATAAGATCAAACCATTAAAATAATGTTTTCAGGATTTCAATCCAGCAAGTGTGATGTTATGGACATTAGCAGTAGCTTTGTGTGCCACCAAATGTGGAGGAGGTGGGGTGCTGGTTAAAGAACCCGTCATTGAAATATCAGTGTTCCATTTGTTCACAAACCCATGTTCCCTGTATTTAACAGTGTTTAGGTCAGCTACATGTCTATTTTATTAAAGTATCCTGCTTTGGAAAACAGATGATAGAAAGCAAGACAAAGAAATAACTAAAATCAATTGTAATCTTAATATTTTCAGATACAACTCCCACAGAGACATTCCTACATAGGAACATCAATTGAAAATTTAATTAAAGGCAGCATCTGATGGGGAAAATTCAGCTCAGAAAGGGAAATAGCTAATAGCCTGGCATATACACTAGGGAGCAAAGAGCATATACTGGTGACTTGGAATATAAAAGTCTTTTTAATGTTGACATCCTGAAATCAGTTACTGTAGTTACGAGCCCAGAGGACCCCAAAACCCAGCAACCATTTACCAAGACAAATGGTTACTTAAATAAACGTTGCTTTTAATTATCTTTAAACATGAAAACAGGGTCAAACTTTATCTTATCACTATTAACTTAACTAACCTAACTTAATCCCATTCTAATTCTAAGCGCACATGTTTCTTTGGCTTGGCTTCGCGGACAAAGATTTATGGAGGGGGTAAATGTCCATGTCAGCTGCAGGCTCGTTTGTGGCTGACAAGTCCGATGCGGGACATGCAGACACGGTTGCAGCGGTTGCAGGGGAAAATTGGTTGGTTGGGGTTGGGTGTTGGGTTTTTCCTCCTTTGTCTTTTGTCAGTGAGGTGGGCTCTGCGGTCTTCTTCAAAGGAGGTTGCTGCCCGCCGAACTGTGAGGCGCCGAGATGCACGGTTTGAGGCGATATCAGCCCACTGGCGGTGGTCAATGTGGCAGGCACCAAGAGATTTCTTTAGGCAGTCCTTGTACCTCTTCTTTGGTGCACCTCTGTCACGGTGACCAGTGGAGAGCTCGCCATATAGCATGATCTTGGGAAGGCGATGGTCCTCCATTCTGGAGACGTGACCCACCCAGCGCAGCTGGATCTTCAGCAGCGTGGACTCGATGCTGTCGGCCTCTGCCATCTCGAGTACTTCGACGTTAGGGATGAAGGCGCTCCAATGAATGTTGAGGATGGAGCGGAGACAACGCTGGTGGAAGCGTTCTAGGAGCCGTAGGTGATGCCGGTAGAGGACCCATGATTCGGAGCCGAACAGGAGTGTGGGTATGACAACAGCTCTGTATACGCTTATCTTTGTGAGGTTTTTCAGTTGGTTGTTTTTCCAGACTCTTTTGTGTAGTCTTCCAAAGGCTCTATTTGCCTTGGCGAGTCTGTTGTCTATCTCGTTGCCGATCCTTGCATCTGATGAAATGGTGCAGCTGAGATAGGTAAACTGGTTGACCGTTTTGAGTTTTGTGTGCCCGATGGAGATGTGGGGGGGCTGGTAGTCATGGTGGGGAGCTGGCTGATGGAGGACCTCAGTTTTCTTCAGGCTGACTTCCAGGCCAAACATTTTGGCAGTTTCCGCAAAACAGGACGTCAAGCACGAAATGTGTGTGTAAATATAGAAAGGTTCTTTGATTCACAGTCCAATCTCACTTTTCATTCCTCCAAGTTTACTGGTTGCAGATAATTCTTATACTGTGCACGGAATTTAGCATTTATGAAGTTCACCAGGCTTTGGTGCTAGAAAGGTAAATGGTTACTGCTCAGGAAGGTACTTGTCGGTTTTCAGAGAGAGATTTGTTGTTTGCTGGACACCCACAACTGATTCCTTGTAACCAGCCACTTCAGTGTCTTGCCAAAGAAACTTGCCCCATCAGGGTTTTCCAGGTGATAACCTCTTTCTTTCAGCACAGAGTTCCTTTTTGTTTCTCTTATTTCAAGAGAAATATTAGGCAGCCAGTTCTCTCCTCTTGCATGAACCACAAGGGCTTTGACCAGGCTGAACTAAGCACTCACATCCTGTCTTCCAAATGGGGTTTTCCACAAGCTTGCAAGCTTGCCCTGTTCCAGTCCCAGCTGCTGACTGTAAAACTGCAGAACTGAACTCGGTGTGTGTCTCTCAGAAAAAAAAACCTGTTTGACTCTCTCTGCTTGCAAAACTACATAACCCTCTTAGAACAGCTAGTTCCACTCCAGATACCCTGTGGCTCTGACAAGTTCTTTCATCTGTTGCCTGTTTGTAAACAACAATCCATAGGTGAAGTCTCTTGGGCACTCTCCAAAGCTTTTACAAAGGCTCTTGACAGCAGCCTGTCCAGTATGAGTAGACCTCCAGTATTTTAAATAGATCTGTTTTTAAAGTGTTTGTATGTGACCTATACTAAAAATCTACCCCAATTTATGTCCCATAAACCCATCTATATACAATACAAACACAACATAATCTATTGCACTATGAGATATCAGTTTACAAGGATCTCAGGCATAGTTGTAATGTCCCAAAGAGCATCCAACTTTTACAAACACAAGAACATAAATTGAAGTAGGACATGAGACTATTCCATTATTCAATAAATGTATGACATTTTAAAATCCTCCATTAATCCTAGAATTTGCTGTACATGCTTTAGTCAGTCATTAAAATATCATGTCACAAAATCAAAGTTCAGATTTATGACATGACATCACATACAAACCTGAGATTCCAGGCCAGGCAGAATTTCTATTTATTGAGTAACTGTACACTTCACTCAAAAAAAATCTTTACAAAAGAGAAAAATGTAAACAAGGAAAGAAATGCAAACAAAATTACTGTGCAATACAGGAAAAAAATTCATTAATAAATAGCGTGCAAAATACACATTGTTGTTTAGAAGTATGTAACCTTTCCTCACTATTTTACAGCATGAGTACTGACATTTTAGCCAAGTCAATTGATTTTCATTAGCTTCGGTCAACGAGGAGGACTGTGGACAGTTCATTATTGGCAAAAGAATGATGGTTGCACTATTTAGTCCATAAAACTAAATATTGTCAACACTAAAACTCAGACAAATTGTTACTTAAATAAACGTTGCTTTTAATTATCTTTAAACGTGAAAACAGGGTCAAACTTTATCTGATCACCACTAACTTAACTAACCTAACTTAATCCCATTCTAATTCTAAGCGCACATGCACGTAATGTGTGTGTAAATATAGAAAGGTTCTTTGATTCACAGTCCAATTTATCCAAAACTCAGAGATATACCAGAGCCAGATATTTACTACCAAAATGGTTTTATGCACCGTTTCAATCTAGGTCTTAAGCATTGTTGATTGTGCCCAGGTGGGGTGGTTGTTCGGATATTTCTCACCAGTCGCTGATCTTCCATTGATCGTTCCAATACTATTGCCATTACCAGATGCACGAAACAAAGTTTTCTGATGTGTAAGGTGCACCCTGATGCAGATCAATTATTAGGACAGCGAGCCAATGTCAACGATTAGCTAGTTATCTACCACTGAATATCATTCACTAGAGATCAAGTACCAGATACATTGATAAACTATTGAATGACATAGAAATTTCCACAAGGAATCAAAGCCGCTCAACTTCCCTGGACGTTATAATTACGGACATCCCTCGTATATCATTCTTGCCCGCTGGGTTCAGGCCTGTGTGGGCCTCTCCCCGCTGGCCGGTCACTGGACAACCCACTGGGACAACATAGTCTCCGACCCCATACTCCCGGCCGCTGGTCTGGTCTTCCTTCCTTCCCTCCCTCCCTCCCTCCCTCCCTCCCTCCCTCCCTCCGAATGCACGCTGAGATCTGGAAATGCCTTCATTCCTCACCTTTTCCTGCCTCCGCCATTACGGTCTACCCTCTCACCTGGAAAAGCCCGCCCCCGCCAGCGGAAATGATTTCATCTAAATCCCGCCCCCTCCCTGTCAATCATTTCCCAGAGCAGGTTGCGGAGAATGCATTCCGCAGCTGCAAGCGTGTACATTTAATTCAAGATACACGGTCCCAGACTTTATCGTTCTTGACAGCTTTGTAAATGCACATTGTGAAAATATGAATGCATGTCAATAATTCCCACCTTGTACATCAAGCAGTGATGACATTAATGAAATAGATCAATATCAAACGTCAGATGTTAGTGCTATATCTTAATGCAATCTGCCAAAGTCATGTTGGTCGATTTTTATAATTCTTAGATAATGTTTTCCATCGAGGAAGGAGAGGAAATACCAGGAAATCTCGGTGGTGCATAACCGTAAATGTCTTCGAAAGAGGGGTCTCTGATGGCTGTCACAGGTAAACATTATTGCCAAGGTCCTCCTTAACTGCTTCCTCTCAGTGACCAAAGAACTACTTCCCAAATCACAGTGTGAATTAGATCCACCTAGAGGCAGAGTGGACACAATCTTTATGTTGTTCACGATAATGCAAGGAAACAACATCTGCCATGATACACAGTCATCTTCAATCTCATATGCCTTCATCAATCAGAAGGGACTCCAGAATCCCCCCTTTGATACACTATCAATAATACCAAATACGAGAGTAGCCGGACAAAAGGCTTTTTTTTGACTTGGACCATGCTCCTGTTCTGGCTCGATCCCAGGACTCGGACTGAGGGAGAGACTTGGCTTAACTGCCTTTATTTGGGGATTCCAGGGGGTGGAGTCACCGAGGGAAGGCAGGCTAGCCATGCAGTAACCACGTAACCGTATACAGTGGTGTATCATCACTTTTACCCCCTCTTTTAAAAAAGTTCTGGGCTGGGGGAAGTCCAGTGTCCATCACAAGTTCAGCCAGTCCGCGAGTCTTCTGCCTTTTGGGGATCGTCATGGTGCCGGCTGTGGTGCTGCTGCCGGTTCTCAGTCAGGTAGGAGTATGTCAGCAGTTGGTGTAGCCGGGAGTGAGGGCAGGTTGGTCAGTGCAGGAGTCAGGGTGGGGTGGTGGGGATCGGCCACGGTGGTTGTAGCAGCTGGTGCCTGAGATGGGGTAGGGTTCCGGGGTGAGGGGTGGGGGGGCGGAGGTGGTGCTGGGTCAGTGATGGTCTTGGGTCTCCTGCGCAGGTCAGGTCCAAGTCCTGGACAGAGACTGTGTCCTCACATCTATCCAGGTTTGCCACGTAAGCGTACCGGGGGGGGGGGGGGGTGGGGGGGGTTGGTGTGGAGGAGGTGGACCTTCTTGACCCGTGGGTCAGTTTGTGGCCCTGTACATGCCTCCTGAGCAGAAATGGGCTGGATGGTAGTAAGTGTGAATGGTAATGTTATCCCCAATGCTGATTTCCTGGGGAAGGAAAACAGTTGAGCTGTGGCATTGGTGGCTGTACTCAGGATGGATCTTATTAAGTGGAGGGCATCGGGGAGGACCTGCTTCTGGGAGATGGGTAGACCCTTGGGCTCTAATGCTAGAAGGACTGCCTTCCATACCATAGCATTCTCTCGCTCCACCTGGCAATTCCCCTGGGGATTATAGCTTGTAGTTCTGCTGGTAGCTATGCCCCACACCAAAAGGTACTGTCACAGCTCATCACTCGTAAAAGAGGACCCCTGATCGCTGTGGATGTAGCTCAGGTACCCGAATAGGGTAAAGATGTAACAATGGCCTTGGGCATATCTGGACAGGGGATGTCAAAGGGAAAATGGGAGAACTCATCAACAATGTTGAGGGAGTACAGATTCCAAATGGATGAGGGCAGAGGCCCCTTGAAATCCACGCTCAGGTGCTCGAAGGGTCGAGTTGCCTTGATCAGATGTGACTTGACGGGTCTGTATAAACATGGTTTGCATTCAGCACAAACCTGGCAGTTTCTAGTCAGGGTCTGGACATCATCGATAGAGTAGGAGAGGTTTTGGCCTTGACGAAATGAAAAATCCTAGTGACCCTGGGGTGGCAGAGGTCATCGTGGAGGAAATGAAGCCAGTCAGATTGTGAGCTGGCGCACGTCCCCGGGACAGGGCATCCGGGGACTCATTGAGCTTCCCAGCCTGTATAGGATGTCTTAATTATAGGTGGAGAGTTCTGTCCTCCACCGCAGGATTTTATCATTTTTGATTTTACCCCGCTGTTTGTTGTGGAACATGAATACGACTGCACGTTGGTCAGTCAGCAGGGTAAATTGCTTACTGGCCAGGTAGTGCCTCCAGTGGTGCATTGCCTCAACGATTGCCTAGACCTCCTTCTCAATGGAGGAGTGTTGGACCTCAGGGCCGTGGTCGGTGTGGGAGAAGAATGCTACCGGTCTGCCCACTTGGTTGAGAGTGGCCATTGGGGCGAAATCGGAGGCATCGCTCTCCACAATGATCAGGTCCATTGTGAAACAAGACTCTGTTACAAGAATGTTTCAAAGCATTCTTTGTTCTTTCTCAATGCAATGTTGTACATCTCTTCCAATAAATGGAAGCGGAGCTCAGCTTCAAGATTAGTGGGGGTGCCTTGGACATGGTATTGAACCAAGACTTATTTGATCTAAAGAAGGTAATATTTATCGCACAATCAACATCACTTGTCATTACTACACTGATGTTTTTGTAAGCTTTCTGCAGCAATCTGACTGCACCTTTCTATGTTATATAGTGATTGTAGTTCAAATACCTATAGCGTGTTCTTCCACATAGATTAGTCATGGAATAGTGCATCACATGGTAAAATGGTGTTGCCCTTGTTAAATTCTGATTTACCATCAAAAATACTGCAGGAAACATGGGATTTTTATTTTCTGAGGTAAAAACTCACTGTCCCACCTATTTCTTAATTTTAGGGAGCTAGTCCAAGTTCAAATACTCCTTCGATCTTAGGATCTCCCAAAAAATAAGTACACTCAATATCCTCTGGATCTATGTGACATGGGTGGGGGAGGGAGGGTTAAACTAGATTGACATGGGGGTGGAGTGGAACCAAAGAGACAGTTAGTGTGTAAGTAGATACAGCTGGACTTTTTACCCCCTCCATAAATCTTCGTCCGCGAAGCCAAGCCAAAGAAGAAGAGATACAGCTGGTAGGGTAAAATTGCAGCCATGGGGATGAGTGGCATACAACAAGGACACAATCAAAAAGTGATAAATACAGGGCTTAAGGTTTTGTACTTACATGCACACACCATGAAGTTGATGACCTTGTAGTACAGCTGCAGATTATGATGTTGCCATCATGGAATTGTGGCTGAAGGATGGATGTCATCAGAAGCTGAATGTCCAAAGATACACAGTGTATTGAAAGCATAGACAGGTAAGGAGAGAGGGTGGTGAGGCTCTGATGGTAAGGAACAACATTAAATCATTGGAAAGAGGTGACATAGGATCAGAAGATGTAGAATCATTGTGGACTGAGTTAAGAAATGACAAGGATAAAAAGACACTTGGCAGTTGTATACAGATCTACAAACAGTAGCTGGGATGCGGACAATAAATTACAACAGTAAATAGAAAAGGTGTGTCAAAAGGTTGTCATGGGGGATTTTAACATGCAAGAAGATTTGTAAAACCAGGTTGGGACTGGATCTAAAGAGAAAGAATTTGTAGAATGTCCATAAGATTGCTTCTTGAAACAGCTTGTAGCTGAGTCGACCAAGGTAATAGCAATTCTGGATTGGGTATCGTGTAATGATCCAGAGATGATAGGAGAGATCAGGGTTAGGGAACCCTTAGGAGGCAGGGATCATAATATGATAGAATTCACCCTGGAGTTTGAGAGGGAGATACTATAATCAGAGGTGTCAGTGTACCAGTGGAACAAAAGAGACGACAGAGGTCTGAAAGAGGAATGTGGCAAAGTAAATTAGAAAGGAACACTAACGGGGAGGACAGGAGAGCAGCAATGCTGGAAGTTTTGTGAGAAATAAGATATAGAACCACTGAAATTATCTGCAAAGCCTGTTTCTTTCTCATTTATTTGTTTTACAGTAGGAGGTTATCACAACAATGTTTTAGTTTGATGACCTTCCATTAGTTCTGATGAAAGTTCATCAACCTGAAACATTAACACTATTTCCTTTTCAATAGACGTTTCTCTTTCAGATTTCTAGTGACTAGTATCTAGTATTTGTTGCGTTTCAGTCAATAAGAGAAATCAATAACATGAGAGAACATTGCAATAAGTGCTGAAGATACAATAGAACACATATATATTTTTCAAAATTTATTGACATTGTAATCAGAATCAGAATTTATTGCGATGAACATGTCATGAAATTCATTGTTTTGCGGCAGCATCACAGAGCAAATATTGCTGTAAAATTACTGTGGTGCAACCACTGTATTGTATGTATTATATGAACTGGCCCGCCCTCTGCACCTGTGACACCTCCCTCCAGGAAATTCCTATAAAGCCTGTGGCGTCTAAACTCCTCCCTCAATACCTGCCTTGGAACCGGGCCAGCCAACATGTGAGCTGTGTTGATGTCTTAAGGCAGGGGTGTCAAACTCAAATTCACAGAGGGCCAAAATTAAAAACTTGGACTAAGTCGTGGGCCAAACTAAATATTTATTGAAAATTTTCAACAACATCTGCATGTTTCCTCTTCTTTCAACATATGTAATGTTAAACTTTTTCTTATTAAAATAAATGTTTAATAATAGTTTTGGTTAAACTCTTTCCAGAAGAAGCATTAATAAATGAGAAATAAAATATAAAATAAAGTTTGCTGTAAAACCAGACTTCTTTTCATCTCCTCCACCTTCTGGAACTTTTGCTTCTCGTTCAGATCCTTATACCTGTCCTGGTGTTTCGTTTCATAGTGTCGTCGTATGTTATATTCTTTAACTACAGACACGCTGGCTCCACACACAAGACAAGCAGGTTTGTCTTTTAAAATGATGAACATGTAGTCTGCCTCCCACCTGTCTTGAAAGGTCTTGTTTTCTGTCTTTCGTTTGGCCATTTTTCGTAAGGGGTTTATTACGTGTGAGTTGGGCGACAGGTCACAGATGCTAATGACAGTAAAGAGAGGAGGTGGGGGCGATTAGCGGGCTGACGGGCCGGCGCCAATGCATTTGCAAAGCATTCTGGGATTTGTACTGGCGCGGCGGCCAGCGGGCCAGCTCTAATACATATTTGATATGATCTTGCGGGCCAAATATAATTATATCACAGGCCAAATTTGGCCCGCGGGCCTGAGTTTGACATGTGTGTCTTAAGGTGATTAAAGCCTGTTAATCATGACTCTCTGTCTAATGTGGTTGATTGATAGCACTAAAATTTAATCACTTTAAATTTTTGGGCATGGACAAGGCAATACGGGCGGATAAACTGGACACTGACCCTAAAGATCTGGAGGCTTCAGTTAAATTTGATCAAAGGATGCACTGCCTCAGCGCTTTGATAAGATGCAATGACGTGCAGAGTGAGGAAGACAAATGAGATCTATTCTTCGTTCAGGTTGGCCACCGAGTCTTCCACATGATAGAGACTGCACAACTTACTCAGTCGCAATGGAGCTCCTGCAGAAACAGTATCAGACCCCAACGAATGTCATTCATGCCAGATTCCTCCTGGGCAGTTGTAGACAAGTGCCTGGTGAGTCAGTCGATGAATACCTGTGGGTCCTGTGGGAGCTGGGGCAAGCCTAAGACTGCTGAGAAGTTGTTGCTGCTGCCCATCTAGAAGGCCTGATACGCAATACATGTGTGTTTGGGTTCAAGTCTGATCACGTCAGGCAGAGACTCCCGGAAAAGGCCGATCAAAACCTGCAAGAAGTAGTTGACCTAGCTAAACTGCTTGAGATAGCACAGCTGAACACAGAGGTCATCTCCTCAGGGAACGCAGCCACCACATGGGGAGTTTGGGTGCTGCCATCTTGGGATGCGGGGTCCCAAGTCACCATCGCTGCCATCGAGCACCAGAAGTGCTACTTCTGCAGACACGTGAAGCATCCCCGAAAGAACTGCCCAGCCTGAAACACTACATGCTGCACCTGCAGGAAGAAAGGACACTACGGAAGGTATGTAGGTCCCAACCTTTCTCCAGCAGTGCTGCATACGGCCAGCAGCTGCTGCCATCTTGGAGCATGCCATTTCCGGTTGCAGAAAACAACTTGGTGGGACCATGGGGGCATCAAAATGGGACAGCATCACTTCTATCATCACTGCCAGTGGCAAGGAGCAGCACCGCGTGCACAACATACGGCAGCCATTTTGGCAGGTGCCCCCAAACCAACTATACAGTAGTGACTCAGACCATGACCAGACATTGGCCTCGATTACCCTGGATCAGGAGAGCCCATGTCAACTGGCCAGGGCCATGATGTACATCGAGGTAAATGGTCACATCACAAACTGCTTATTTGATACAGGAAGCACCAAGAGCTTCATTCATCCAGTCACAGTGCAGCACTACTCCCTTACAGTAACCCAGGCACATTGTAAAGTCTCCCTGATCTCCAAATCCCACTTGGCTGAGATCCGTGGTTGCTGAATCATGGCACTGACTAGTACGGAGTGTAGAGAATAGGAACTTTAAACTCCTTAACATGCCACAGCTCTGTGCACCAGTCTTACTGGGACTGGACTTCCAGTGCCAGCTAAAGAGCATCCAAATGCAGTTTGTCGACCCACATCCACAACTACAAATTCTTAAACCACCCAACCCCCCTGCCGAGGAACATGACATGGTCTCTCTACCCTATGGGTCCCACCACCACCCCTGACTGCAAGCTGGTCACCACCAAGACGGAGCCTTCATCAAAGCAGAAGTCATTCGGTTTCTGGCAGAGGGGATCATAAAACCCAGCACCAACCTCTGGATGGCATGTGATGGTTGTTAAGAGTGGAGAGAAACACCGCATGGTGATATGACTACAGCCAGACCATAAACCATTTCACCCAGCAGGATGCCTACACTCTTACCTGTATCGCCAACATGGTAAAAGAGATTGGCTAGTTCTGGGTCTTCTCAACTATCGATCTCAAATCAGACTATTACCAACTACTGATCCATCTGGAGGACAGCCCATTCACTGCCTTCTAAGCAGATGGCTGCCTCCACCACTTCTTCCGTCCATTTCGGGGTTACCAATGGTATCTCTGTCTTCCAGAGGGAGATGGACTAAATAGTGGATGACTATGGACTCAAGGCCACATTTCCTTACCTGGACAATGTGACCACCTGTGGCCATTACCAGTAGGATCATGATGCCAACCTTCAGAAATTTCTCCAGGTGCCCAAAAGCCTCAACCTAACAAGAAGTGCATGTTCAGTACTTCATGGCTAGTCATCCTGGGTTGTGTGGTGGAGAATGATGTCATTGGGCCTGACCCTCACCACATGCACCCCTTGTTGGAACTCCCATACCCTCAAGGCCCTGAAAAGGTGCTTGGGCTTCTTTTGTATTACACCCAGTGGGTCCCGAATTACACAGACAAAGCCCGCCCCCTGGTGAAATCTACCACCTTTCCCTGTCGGTGGAAATCCAACTAGCATTCACACACATCAACGATGACATCGCCAAGGTGGTGATGCATGCTGTAATGAATCCATCCCCTTCCAGGTGGAGAGTGATGAGACCAAATTTGACCTGGCTGCCATGCTCAACCAGACGGGCAGGCCAGTAGCTTTCTTTTCGCGAACCCTCCAGGACCTCGAACTTCGACACTCAGCCATTGAAAAGGTGACTCAGGCCATGGTGGAAGCACTAGCTGGCCAGAAAACCGCTCATCCTGCTGACTGACCAACGTGCAGTCACTTTTATGTTCAATAACAAACAGTGGGGGGAAATTATGAATGACACGATCCTGAGGTGGAGAATTGAGCTATCCATCTACAATTACAAGATCTTGTACCGGCCTGGGAAGCTCGACAAGCCTCCCGAAGCACTGTCCTGGGACATGTGACAATGCACAGTTGGACCACCTCCAAGTCCATCCTGGGTTGACCAAGCTCTACCACTTTGTTTGAGCCCTTAACCTTCCCTACTTGGTTGAGGGTATCAGGGAACTGACATGGAGCTGCCGGTCTATGCCGAGTGTAAACCCCATCTCTATTGGCCAGACAAAACCCACCTCATCAAAGCCACCTGCCCCTTCAAGCGGCTGAGCATGGATTTCAATGGCCCCCTTGCATCCACCAAAAGGAATGAACATCATTGAAGAATACTCCAGCTTCCCTTCGCCATCCCCTTCCCAGATGTGTCCACGGCCAAAGTCATAAAGGCACTGCATAGTTTATTCACTCTGTTTGGATACCCCTGCTATGTCCTCGTCTGAATGAGGAGTTGCGCCAAAACCTGCTGGCCAAGGGGATGAGAAGGACCATGGGTTATAACCCCCAGAGGAATGGCCAGATAGAAAGGGAGAGCGCCACCATCTGGAAGGCAGTCCTTCTAGCCCTCAGGTTGAAAGGCCTACCCATCTCCCAGTGGAAAAACATCCTCTCTGAAGTACCCCATGCCACCAGGTGCTCCTCTGCACCACTACTTATGTGACACCACATGAAAGCCTCTTTTCCTTCTGCAGGAACTTGGGTTTGGGAACCACATTGCTGTCCTGGAGTACTGCTCCGGAGGCATATCAGATACCACAAGACTAACCCATTGGTTGAGAAGGTCCACCTCCTCCACACAAACCATCAATATACTTATATGGAATACCAGGATGGGTGGTAGGACATGGTTTCTATCCAAGACCTGGCGCATGCAGCAGACCACTCGACCAACCAATCAACATCCCCTCATGACCCCACTTTTTGCACCTAACACAGCGCCCCAACCCCTGACCGAACAACCCCACAGTCCTACTAACCTCCTTCAGCCACTGGAGGCACAGCCTGTGGCGCAAGACACCGTCCAGGAACCAACGGCTGTGCCATACCAAACCTTTTTTTTTTGGCGTCCGCCATCTTCAGCTTCTTCTTTCCCTCCACCCCCCCACCGCCCGCTCCCATACCAAACCTTATGATGGTCACAGCGACAGACGAGACCACCGGACAGGCTGAACCTGTAATAAACATTGAATCACTTCACCCCACCTGACTTGGTTTCAAAAGAAGGGGTGAATGTAATGTATTGTTTGTATTGTATGTACTGTATGGGCTGGCCCACCAAATGAACCTATGGCTCCTCCCTCCCGGAAATCCCTATGAAGGCTGTTACACCCAAACTCCTCCCTCAATACCTGCTTTGGAACTGGGCCAGCAACATTTGAGATGTGTTGATGTCTTAAGGTGATTAAAACCTATTACTCACCATTCTGTCTAATGTGGTTGATCGATAGTGCTACAATTACATTTAAAAATAAATAAGTTAGTGCAAAAGAAGAGAAAGTGAAGTAGTATCCATAGATCATTGTCTATTCAGAAATCTGATGGCAGAGGGGAAGCAACTGTCCTTGTGCTGCTGGCCATTTGCTCCCAGGCTCCTGTACCTCCTTCTTGATAGTAGCAGTGTGAAGAGGACATGGCTTGGGTGGTGAGGGTCCTTGAAGATTGAGGCTTCCTTCTTAAGACCCCACCTCTTGTAGATGCCTTCGACTGATGGCGCAGGTTGAGTTCACAACTCTCTGTAGTTTTTCCTTGTGCTGTGCATTGGCCCTCCATACCAAACAGTGATGCAATCAGTCAGAATGCTCTCTAACGTCCTGTAAAAATTGCAAGAGTCTTTTATTTTATACCAAATCTCCTCAAACTCCTCACAAAGTATGGAGAGCATTCTTCATGATGGCATCAACATGGAAGCACCAGGACAGATCCTCAGAGATGTTGGCACCCAGAAACTTGAATTTCTTAACTCTTTCCACTGCTGACCCTTCGATGAGGACTGGTTTGTGTTCTCCTGATTTCCCCTTCCTGAAGTTCAGTGTTTTGCTAACATTGAGCACAGGGTTGTAGTTGTGGCACCAATCAACCTCCTGTCCACTTGCTGATTGCCTTCTGTGATTTTGCCAATGACCATGATGTCATCGGCAAATTTGTAGATGGCATTTGAATTGTTCTGAGCCACACAGTCATGGTGTATAGTGAGTAGAGTAGTGGGCTAAGCACACATCCTTGAGGTTAATCAACAACAATATATATAATTTTCAAGAAATTTTATTGTGAAATCGAATTTTTCAACATTTCTGAACATGCTTCCTTGTCACTTATCTGGTCTTCACTACCGAAGTCCTTTCCTCAGCATCTTACATAACAATTCTGATTACTTTAGCAAAAGTAACCTGTTTGCAAAAAATTGTAATGTAACATTGTGATAAGCAAATGTTATTTCCTGTTATGCAAGAAGTCTTTCTTGTTTTTATGTAAATGATGTGTTTACTCTATAAAGTGAAGAGTCATATGTCAAATATAGTGGGCCCAACCACACAGAGATTCATTCCATCAGAATTCAGGAGTAAGCACTGGGGAGGTATCAGAGATGTCTATCCAGGAAATACTCCCGAGGTCTAATGGCCCCAACTGGGCTCCCATTAAAGATGCTTAGGCCCAAGTTAGAGGAATGAAGTTATGTGGGAGAATAATATTTACATGGAGCAATGAAACAATGTAGTAACAGAATAAATGGTGCAGCATTGCAGTGAGAGAGTGAAAGTTGTTCCTAATGGTCCTTATGGAAGATTGTAAAAGCACAGTGATAGACAGTAGTATGCCAGAGAGCTTGGTGAAGGATTGTAGTGAATAAGTGATACCATAAAGATTTGTCTATTCAGTATAGATTAGAGAAGCTCCATGAATTCTCTTTCTATATTTGAATTGCTTGTTTTCCAATATTATTAATGTAAAATTCTAACATCATGCTGCCAGTATTTGCATTCTAAGATTTTTATCATAAATGAAATTAAAACAGAAAATTGCGAGATATTCTCACCAGGCAAAGACCTTTGGAGAGATAAACAGACCCAATATTTCAGGACGATGAAATTATATTCAGGTTTTTGATTGCTTTGCTTTATTTTTTTGGTCCTAGTCAAAAGCTGATCAGCTGATAATTACAAATATTTTATAAATTGAAATGAGGGGGAGATTGAGAAGGAATTTGAGAGGTAGCATTTTTACACAGAAGGTGGTCAGCGTGCGAACAGGCTGTCAGAGGAGGTGGTTGAGGCAGATATTATTGTAACATTTAAGAGAGATTTGGGCAGATACCGAGGGATATGGACCAATGCAGGCAGGTGAAATTAGTATGTGTGGGACATTTTGGTCAGTGGGGCAAGGCTTTCATGCTCTATGACTGAATGGTCTCAACCTTTGTTAATTAATGATGTGCAAGGGAAGGGTTCTGTGCATACGATGCACTGTTGTCAGAAGATTCTTCAGTATTGTTTTGGTATTTGGGCCACTGAAGCTCTCTGAAAAAGAAGCACGATTCATGGTAATGGATGCTGATTATAAATTCCAGTTCTGAAATTGGAAAATTTGAGAATGATATTAAACATGCAATACAATATCACTGCCATGTTCCAAAATCAATTGCAAGTTCTTCAAATGGCTTTTTTTAAAAATAATTCTTGTGATAGGCAGTTTGGTGATGTCTCCAGAAACCCAGTAACCAGATGTAGCTGTAGCAATGAGAAACAGATCCTACACTAGCTACTGAGCAACTGATTGACACCGCGTATCCAGTATTTAATGATCATACTGCTGAAGTTTCCGCAGCTAAAAAAAAAACCAGAAAATAACAAGGATAAATGAAAATGGATCGCAACAAACCAAAACCCAGTGGGCAACTAAGAATGCAGTGATTAAGGTCAAACAGAAGTTCAAAGATCATGTCAAAATAAAACTTCAAGGAATGCAGTTATAATGTTCAACAGCTGTAAAATTTGCATCCCTACCATTTTAAGAGAATAACACAAGGTCTTGATCTTCTTGATAGTTTTCCCTTTTAAAATTTATGGTAGTATGCATATTTTTATGACTTTAACAAATAGATTTAACCCTAGGAATGGAATGGATGCTGGAATGGAATTACTGCAAAGCAGAAGATTTGGAGTTACCAAGAACAAAATGAAATTTGATACCAGGATTATCAAAATCTGATGCACAGTTTACAAATAAAATGATCAAATTAATTATAATAGTGATTTTAATCCTATTTGCCCATGAAGTTAAATTTCTGTTCACACACGCAAGAGTGCAGGCAAGGGCATCTGGAAAAAATGCAGATGTGAATTGATGGGCACTGATTTCATCCTCCTTTCATGCATCAACATTTTGGTCATCCCTGCTGTATATTGCTTCTCTACCCTTTATATTAGATCTTTCTGTAACAATCTCTGCCAGGAAGGATATTTTGATTATTATGTTGTGTGCTATAAGGCATCTAGGTTAGTAACAGAAAAGAGTGCAGAATTTGGTCAGACCAGGGCCATATGTCTTTTACAATTTTGAACTGGTTTGATCCATTTTGCAAACTGACCTTCTGTATAGATTTGGTGAAATTTGCTCAAGGGAATCAAAGAGCAATGGCTTCCTCAGCCCACTGTGATGCCTGCTGTTGCCAGTTGATCAGTTAACATTAGCAATTAATTTAAACAATTTCACTTCATATTTGTACAAATCACTGAAATATAAAGTATCTCTGATTTATTTAGTTCTAATCCTATTCTTCAGAGCATTCAATTCAACAGAAGATAAATGAAATGACATTACTTATCCAAAGAGGGAGAGAGACAATTTTCTCCATGTTTGGAAAGTTGAATGAAAATTACATCATCCAACACAACTTCCATCAAATGTCAACAAATATTAACTATAAACATCATTATGGAGTCCTTTCTGGAATTATCCACAAAACCATTAATCTTCCATTCATCTGCAGGTACCATTTTAACAGTTTATTATCCTTTACCAATTTACACCAAGCTAATCGATTAATTGCTTTTGTATTCCATAACATTTTCTGGTGCTGAAATTCCTCACCAATCCATTTGTATACTATCACCTCCTTCAAGGTTTCTCTTGGTCAGAAACCTGCCCAGTTCACCGAAAGGACAATGAATTATACTCTAGTTATGTTCATCTGAATACCCAGAGATAAGCTAGCCTGCTTTGTTTACATTGGCAGGTGCTATTTGTGGTTTATGTGGCTGTCTGAAGCAGCTGTATAATATAGCTCTTCTATGAAAATACTTCTGTCTGTTTCCTGTGCTTATTACACAAATAGAAACAGATGCCGATGTTTACTCTGCTTAAGTGAATATCTTACCAACCTTCTTTACTGTTCTAGGTGTAGGTTCAATTCAGCAGAGCGAATTCGCTCATTATTCCATTCAGATAAACTGTCAAAACACAGGAAAGTTACTTAGATGGATTGGACAGTGCATTAAAGCATGTTGGATGAAAGGTGTTACATAGAAGAACCAGGAGCATTGAAAGGTATGTTTCTCACATCACATGTGATAATGTATGGAACAGTAGGAAACACAGAAACAAAACAATGTTACACAGTTAATCCAACATCTGAACAGCTTAACTAAAGATGCATTATATTGTTACAGAAGAAAATCTCTATGCTACTAGACATGACCATTAAACAAGACTGAACAGTTTACTTTGAATAAATTAATTTTAACTTTGCCATCGTGTATAGAAAAATAGACATATGTCGTTTTACCTTAAGTAGATTCTTACTTTTGTGGAATTATGTAAAAACACATAACCATAAGTTGTAACATACCTGTTGAATATCTTGCTTTGTTCAGCTGGTGATAAAAGTGAAAATTTCAACTCCATTGATGAGCTACTTCCTTTACCAGAGATGCAGAGAAAGAGACAGTATTCACTCATCGCAGATAAATTCCAAACCCAGCTCTAGGGCTGGAGAGTATTCATTGGGTTCTGGCAATCTGTTTCAAAAGAGATCAAGAGACTGCAGAGATATCATCATGTGCCTCACCGTGTAACCATCTCTCTGAGCAGCCAGACTACTGACTTTCTGCGCATCTTTCTGAGCAGCCCAGCTCCAAGCTATTAATATGTCAGATATAGAGCTTGGTGAAATCCCCTGGTCCAGCCCCGGGCTTGCTCAGAGCCTGCTCAGTCGGAGTTGGGGCTGCCCCAGTCACTTAGGGGCATCACCTACCCACTACCCAATGCTGTTCATATCTTGATTGCATATGTTTGGCATGAAACTGGAGGCTGTTGAATTGAAAGTCATCTCATTTTGAATATTTCCCTGTCTGTATTAGCCTGTTAGAAAGTGGCAAGTCTACCACACTATTCCTGGGGAATTTCTTTAAAATTAACTGGATTTTTTTAACGATGATTGATTAAAATTAATGAAATTTCCCACATGTTGATGAAAAGAAAACCAATAGTTTAGATTTGAAAGGAAGTTGCAAGATCAATTTACATGAAAATAATTTAAAAAAAAGACTCAATCAGGAAAAATAATTCTTGGTAAATATTAAAACCACTCTCTTACTTTATCTCTACCTGTGAATGTAAATTAATTTACTTTATCAAGACAAAAGTGCTTTACTTTTGTTCATTTAATGTACTTACTTAAAATATTGGTGTGCATTTATTTAGCACCTTAAAAACCTTTCAATCAATTGATTGTACTTTTCAGAAATGTCCCAGTCATTCTACAATGAAGTGTCAAAAAGAGCTTTAAAATAAATGGCCTCGTAAAGTATTATAAAAAGAAAATGAGGAAAGTACACACAAATTCCAGCAACGTCTATGGAAAGAGACGGAGTTAAGTCTTCAGGGATGTTTTATCAGAATTATTTTACTTAAATTCCTATCACTTGCAAAACTTTGCATTTGACCAACTGATGTTTTCGATTCAAATGCCTAAGTGAAGCACTCAAATAGACAGTTAAGATTCCAGTTTAACATTTATTAATAACTAATATTCTATAGACCACTAGGAAATTGGCCTGTTTATATGCTCAAACTACGGAGAGGGGGGTGGAACTCACAAACCTCCATTAACTGTACCTCATTATTAAAGTCACGAGGAATTAACAAGGTCAATTTTAATTAACCGTATGATTGTACATCTTGGGCCTGTGCAAAGCATATGAGTGTTGTCCACCATTTTGGACCTACGTAACCAACTTGAAATGTGGCAAATTTCACCTCTGGCCAAATAAAAAATTAGTAATAGATATTGTAGTAGGTCACATGATTTCAATAGTACATTTTGTTATATCAGGCTCACGATTTTGATTCTTGATTTACATGCAAGGAATGCTTTAATTCAATTGTCCTTTCCCCTCCAAATATGGATAATGTTTTCCTCTATAAAGTCCTTTCTGCTGGTACCAAAATCTTAGTGTTTGGAATGCTCATATCACTGTCAATGGATTGTCTGTAGAGTAATCCACAAATAATAACAATTCTCCTGTTCATCAAAGAAAATTAATCCACCAATTCTCATTTACTCTTTTCATAAATATACATCCACTTCCAGAAACTTTAAAGATTAAGATATATTCTGAGTCTCAATATTAGTCCAATAATGCAAAATCCAATTTTGCATACAGCATTTTAAATGACATGTTAATAAAGATATCGTGAGATTAATTTTGTTTCAATTGAAATTTGGAAATCTAAGTTAGCTTGCATAGCTAATACTTCTAATGGTAAACTTGGAATTCTCTTGATCAAGCTGATATGCTGCCTTTAATATTTTTTTAATTGTTCTTGCTTGCCACAGCACAGAGCAACAGCTGTAGGTATATTTACCATAGTACATGGTGTGAAATACCTTGAGCCAATATTCAGCTCATCTCCAAGTTATCATTTCCTTTGTCTGCACAGAATAGGACATGACCTGTTACAGCAGCTGTATCATGCTATGTGTAGTACTTCCAATTGTCCCACAGAAAAAATATCAAAAAACACCTAGTAGATTACTCCATATGATGTACCTGGTAATATTATGCACATAAAATTAAGTGCACAGTTATATGCAGAACACTCAGGCGGTGGACAGTTGATGACTCAAGGTGAGGAACCCATGCAGGCTGTGGGTTGCTGGTGACTGCCGTTGAGGGATCCACACTGGGCTGCGGATTGCTGGAGACTGTCTCAAGACTGGCTGAAGGGGGGTACCAGGTATTGGAACCGGAATTAGAGAGGGTGCCAAGGGTACAGAAGGCTTCCTGATCATGTTGGAGATTCAGATCTGGAGCTTGGGTCACTAATGGTTTGGACTGGACTCTGTGAGGCTGTGGGAGTGCTAGAGGTGAATCCATAGACACTAGGTGACTCTGAGGGAACTCTTTTTTGCTCCTTTTTCTCTGACTGTAAGAGGCACTTCAGGCAATTTCTGCTGATGGGAATCTGTCTGTATTACAGAAGACAAAAAAAATTGTGTAATATTGCACTGTCTTTATTACAAGACAATAAATTGAATCTTGAATCTTATTTTCCTGAGATTTTATTGGTATATTTAAATGATCTATAAACTCCAATTACACAAGAAGAATTGCTTGGAGCAGTATTTTCATTACAATCAAGTAAAGCTCTGGGGCCAGATGGTTATCCAGTTGAGTTTTACAAAACATTTTCTAAACCATTAGATCCACATTTAAACTTGGTATTAAATGACTCTTTCTGAGAAGGAAAATTACCTCCTTCTTGTAATGAAGCCGCTTTTTCAGTGACCTTAATAATGGGCAAAGACTCAGAGGATGGTGGATCTTACAGACCAATCTCCTTGTGTGGATGTTAAGAATTTATGTAAAGTTTTAGCATATCGATTGGAGAATGTCTTACCAGGTGTAATAAACTCAGATCAAGCAGGTTTCATTAAAAATAGACATTCTTATAATAATATCTATAGATTACTGAATATCATGTATACACCTAATCATAACAATGAATGTATTTTATCCTTAGATGCTGAAAAGCGTTCAGCAGTGTAGAATGGGAATACTTATTTTTGGCCCAGCTTTTATACCTTGAATAAAATTTTTATATACATCTCCAATGGTCGCAATTCATACCAATTCCCAGAAATCCAAGATTTTAAAATCTCATCAAGGCACAAGACAAGTCTGTCCTCTGAGCCCATTGCTTTTTCATTTAGTTCTGGAAGCTCTTGCAATTGCTCCGTGCCAAAATCCTGATTTTACTGGTTTCTTTAGAGGAACCACTGAATATAGGTTAACTCTTCATGTGGATGACCTTTTATTGTTCATTTCCAATCCTGAGTTATCCACACCAAATATACTGTCATTACTTTCTCGTTTTAGCAGATTTTCTGGTTATAAGATAAATTTTCATAAGATCAAATTAATGCCACTGAAGGGTGCACTGGAACTTTATTCCAAATATCCCTTTTGTGGTGGTGTCCACACCCTTCAAAATAGTGAATGAACAATTTAAATACTTAGGGATTATTATAACTAAGAATTTAAAAAATCTTTTTAAAGAAAACTTTCCATTTTTAATCAATCAAACCAAATCAATTCTTACCGGATGGTCACCACTCTCATTGACTATGATTGATCATGTTAATTCAGTTAAAATGAATATTCTACCAAAATTTTATACCTCTTTCAATCTCTGCCAATATTTATTCCTAAATCCTCTTTTGACAATTTCAAATCAATTATTATGTCATATATATGGCAAAACAAGAAACCTAGATTGAAAAAAGGTATTTTCAGGACACAAGAAATAATGGGGCATTAGTCCTATCTAATTTCCATTTTTACTACTGGGCTATAAACATAAGAAATATGTTACTTTTGTTGCATTGTGAAAAGACAGATGAATATCCTAATTGGATCGAGATGGAGTTGAAATCCCTCAGAAGTACCTCCCTATGGCGGTATTGGGTTCATCTTTACTTATCTCTATTCAAAAATTGACAAAGAACTTAATAATGACACAAAGATTGAAGATCTGGAATCAATTCAGAAAACAGTTCAGACTTACGGAATTTACAGTTACAAGTCCTATAATATCTAATTATTTATTTCAACCAACTAGTTTAGATGCCGGTTTTCAAGAATGACATTTTTTAGGTATTAATAGTTTTAAAGATCTTTTCATACAACAACATTTTATATCTCTTCAAGAATTTTGGATGATACTTAACCTATCAAATAGAAATTATTTCAGATACTATCAAATTTGACATTTTATTCGCTCTAAGCTTTTAACACTTCCTACACTCCCTGACCCAAATTTTATCAATTAACTCTTCGAGTTACAATTTACTCATAAAAGCATGATATCTGCTTTATAATATAAACTACTAAATATGAAAGCAATTTCTTTAAGTAGAATTAAAACTGAATAGGAGAATGATCCGAATATCTCTTTTCAGAAGAAGAATGGACCTCAATTTTGGGCCTGATTTACGATTCATCATTGTGCGCGATGCATAGTCTTACTCAATTCAAAGTGCTACATCGTGTACTCTTCTCCAAAGTCAAACTTGCTCGAATATATTCTGATATTAGTTCACTTTGTGACAAATGTAAAATATTCAATGCCTCTTTGTTATATATGTTTTGGACTCTAATTTGCAAAAATATTCAACTGACATTTTTAAGAACTTTTTCAATCCAAATTAGGATCACGTTAGATCCATGTTCGGTAATTGCGCTATTTGGTTTTTCTAAAGATATAAATATTATTTTATCTTATAATCAAAGACACGTTAGAGTATTCTCCACTTTATTAGCAAGAAGAGCAATTCTGTTAGAAAGGAAAGATGACTTCCCACTTACACATAAATCAAAGGCTATTAGATATTATGTCCTTTTTAGATCTGGAGAAAATTAGGGGTAATGTCACGAAAATCAAGATTTGTTTTGATAAAACTTGGGGCACATTTATAGCTCACTTCCATAATTTGACTAATTAGGTGTGATGTTGAATGTCACTGGACGTGCTTGTTTGGATCCCCTGAGGCCGCTTGTTCAGATTTAACACGACATACAATATGAATTTTTTAACCTTTTGAATTTTTTTTTCTTTACATTTTTTTCCTACTTATCCCATATTGTATGCACTACCATGTATTGGATTTAGACTTAAATTGTATTGCTTCTGTACCATATGTTATTATTTGTAAATCTGCAAAGGTTTCATTGCATTTGATTTACTGCTTTTTTGTTTATTTTTCTGATAAAAATAATTTTAAAAGAAAGAATCCTGAATCTAACAAAACCCACATACAATTCACACATATGTAATTGATACAATACTAATTTTTAAAACTGTTAACTGCTGTAATCAATTTATCCAACAAAAGTACATAATGAAAGTCACAAATTTTCAGTTTATGATTATTTGAAAACTGAAGGGATTTTAATTGAACAGGCAAAAATGTATGAATTAACTTATTCAAAATAGGTAAATATCTTAGTGATGAGAGTAAACTTTAAAAAGGCAACATTTCCAATATGATCAAATACTCTGATGTGAGCGCTCCAATGGATGTTGAGGATGGAGCGGAGACAACGCTGGTGGAAGCGTTCTAGGAGCCGTAGGTGGTGCCAGTAGAGGACCCATGATTCGGAGCCGAACAGGAGTGTGGGTATGACAACGGCTCTGTATACGCTTATCTTTGTGAGGTTTTTCAGTTGGTTGTTTTTCCAGACTCTTTTGTGTAGTCTTCCAAAGGCGCTATTTGCCTTGGCGAGTCTGTTGTCTATCTCATTGTCGATCCTTGCATCTGATGAAATGGTGCAGCCGAGATAGGTAAACTGGTTGACCGTTTTGAGTTTTGTGTGCCCGATGGAGATGTGGGGGGGCTGGTAGTCATGGTGGGGAGCTGGCTGATGGAGGACCTCAGTTTTCTTCAGGCTGACTTCCAGGCGACAGCATCGAGTCCACGCTGCTGAAGATCCAGCTGCGCTGGATGGGTCACGTCTCCAGAATGGAGGACCATCGCCTTCCCAAGATCGTATTATATGGCGAGCTCTCCACTGGCCACCGTGACAGAGGTGCACCAAAGAAAAGGTACAAGGACTGCCTAAAGAAATCTCTTGGTGCCTGCCACATTGACCACCGCCAGTGGGCTGATAACGCCTCAAACCGTGCATCTTGGCGCCTCACAGTTTGGCGGGCAGCAGCCTCCTTTGAAGAAGACCGCAGAGCCCACCTCACTGACAAAAGGCAAAGGAGGAAAAACCCAACACCCAACCCCAACCAACCAATTTTCCCTTGCAACTGCTGCAATCGTGTCTGCCTGTCCCGCATCGGACTGGTCAGCCACAAACGAGCCTGCAGCTGACGTGGACTTTTTTACCCCCTCCATAAATCTTCGTCCGCGAAGCCAAGCCAAAGAAGAAATACTCCGATGAGTTAGTAAATTTAAACTGAATAGCTTTTGCTAGTTATACTCGATTAAACCTACTGTTGCAGTAAATCCTTATCCAAATACAATGACACCTCTCCCACTTTTAGATTTTCTTGAGAGGGTGATAAAAAGAAGATCAGAGTGCATAGTATATTAAGATCTTCAAAAGGAATAAAATATGGTGCCACATAAAAGATTGGCACATGAGATAGGGGCACTTGGAGTAATATATTAGTGTGGAGAAACAACAGAGGGTGGGGATAAACTAGTCCTTCTCAAGTGGAAATATTCTGACTAGCAGTGTGTCACAGGATCAAAGCTAGAAAAAATTGTAATTTATCCAAGTTTTTCAATAAACCAAAGCTAAGTAGTAAAATAAACTGCAATGAATTCAAAGAGAGATTGTGCAGGCATATTAACAGGATAAATGACTGGAGACATGATATAGTGTACTGTGGTAGGGAGAATAAGAAAGCAGAAAGTTTTAACATGGAGAACTACCATTAAAGGTCAGCTTGGAGAGGGAACTTTTGTACAAAATAGAATGTTTTTCTGCAATTTTACAGGACTGGTGCATCACAGCTCAAATACTATTGCAGTTTTCATGTCTAACAGGATACTGACATTAGAACTAAATTATCAAAGGTTAACTAGATTGATTCCCAGATTGGATGTCATGGAAAAAAAATGAATAGGACGAACCTAGATTATTCAACATTTTAAAGAATGAGAGGGGATTATATTAAACAATGTATGCTTCTGAATGAGGTTGTCAGGGTAGACTTTGAATTGTTATTTCTCATGGTTGAAGAGTCTTGAACCAAAGAATATGGTCTGAGGATAAAGGAGATAAGATATAGAGGACTGAGTTCAAGAAGAATTTCTCTAATCAAGATGCTAGGACTATTTGGAAGTATCTATACCTTGTCTTATGGGTGCTCTAGATCATTTCAAAATGTTCAGATTGATGTGCAAAAGAAAAACAGAAGACTTTGAAAATAATCAGCTGGCAATGTAGCATCTGCAGAGACTGAAGCAAAGTTAATGTTTCAAATAGATGGATCATCGTCAGACATTTCTCGGTCAGATTGATGTTAGGAGTGTTTAAGTTAATGATACAGTTTTATGGTATTCATATTATAATGTTCAACATACAATTACAATATTACTTTTAAAAAACAGAATATTGAAAATGATGCTTCACTGCACAGAATGATAGAATTGGGTATGCAGTTATTCATTTTGGTGGGGAGAATTAGAAAGCAACTTCTGAAGTAGAACATAAAATTTAATTAGGGAGAAATAATGGTAAATTTGTTTATTTGTTGAAATTAGTTTGTGTGTCCTTATTTCTACATTGCCAGTCTATCAATAAAATAATCATTACTCCTCTAAAACAAATATTCTAAAATCTACATGACATTTCTTTAACAAAAAAAAAGCTCTAAAGAGTGCTTAAAATGAATTTATGGTTCGTCAGACTACTGGCTGGAATGTTGATTTCCTTCTTCGATTCATCCTTTGCCATCAATGTGTGGCAATTGATGTAGCAGATATTTATGATTTAATCATGTGGGTCAGAATGTATGAAGGGTAAAAGAAACATTCTGCGTTGGCATTTACAATTCCAATAAAGATTCTACATTTTCAGAAAAAAAGCAACCTAAATCATTCCAAATATCAAATGGACATTTTCCTCTCTCTCTTGCACTATTTGAGCTTCACCCCACCCTACTTCAAATGATCAAATGTTAAAAAAATCCTTTTCATTAAAACTCAAATTCCCATACATTAAAAATTAGCATGGGAATACTATAAAATTGAGAATATCTTAATTTCATAGAAATCTGATACAATTAAAATCTGCATGCATTGAGATTCAAATAACTTTTTAATTTAAAAAATACTGTAATTTATACCAATTCTTAACTCCCAAATTGTAAAGTCTTCCTGCACTGAAAAATCTTTGTAGGCACCATAGAAAAATGTACCAAATGTATAAATAATAAACACTCAAATAGGATTGCTAAAAATGATTATTTCACTTTTAATATACTTTGTCAGCAAGGAACAGAATACTGCAGATACTGGAAATAGGAAATAAAACACAAAAGAAAACCACTAGAATTGTTCAACATGACAGGCAAGATCTGTGGTCAGGAAAAAAGAGCAAACATTTCAAGTCAACAATCTTTATCTCTGTTTCTCTGTCCATGGGTGAATTCAGTATTTCCATTATATTTCTATATACAGCCTAATTTGATAAAGGAAATACAAGTTTGCCATAACTTACAGTGCATCTATTGAAAACAATATTAGTTTGATTCATTTAATACTGCCAGTCATTAATCCACCACAGTGATCTCAATGTCCAACTCTCCAATCTTATTTCCCATCCAGTAAAACTCTACCTATGTAATCTTATTTTAACAAGCACTAAACTCCCTTTTCCAATTCTCTCAAGCCAACATTATGACTTATTTTTATCTGTCACCACTATGTTTACTGTTCAGGCAGCCTTATTTAAAAGCTTTTTCAAATATAAAGTGTAAACCGAGATACAAAAGTGTGGATAGTGAACAGAGGAAATGTTGGGGCTGACATGCAATGTTCTGACAGTTGTTCACGTCAGATAAAGTTCCAGATCTCATTTCATCAGCTGATTCTTCTTCTCATTTGCATGACGTACATTACCATCCAGGGAAAGTTCTGTGGGATTTTTTTTTATTGAAGAAAGTATTCAGACTTAAGAGCTGGGGTCGGGACAGCAGGGGAATCTGGGGCCGGGACAATGGGGGAAACTGGGGCTGGGACAACAGGGGACTAAATTCAAGAGCTGGGGTCAAGACAGTGGGGGAAACCCTGGCTGGGACAGTGGGCAGCCAAACTAAAGAGCTGGGTCTGGGGACAGCCAGGGAAATCGGGGCCGGGACAGCTGGGGACTCAACTCAAGAGCCCGGACTGGAAAAATCAGGAAAACTGGGGCTGGGATTTGTGGAAGTGTTGAACCAACAGTGCTTCAAGTTCTTACAAAATGAGACTGAGGTGGCAGGGGAGAATAAACAAAGTCCCTATGGAGCAAAGGAACAGTTCATATGCTTCATCTCGTGAAGTGTAGAAATACATCTGTGAAGTGGGAATCAGCAAGGTGGAATGGTCAATGGAAGATATAGAAACCATTCTGAATACATTGATATACGATGGGAAGGTAGAGATGACTATTATAGCTGGAAAGGAAGGCACTGTTGGTAGGGTGGATGGGCAAATGAAGTTGTATCCAGCAGTCAATCTAATCATCCAGCCCACTGGCCTGATAAGGACAGCTTGTGGGATGTGCCCAGTATTTGGCGGTTGACACAAAGATGGAGACTTTTCTCCAGCAACTTGTCAATACATGATGGAGTGGCTAAAACCTCCAGAAAATTTAGGGGGTTGTGTTTGGTTCAGTGTCCTTCATCCCTGAGTGGATCTAGGGAAGGGGGACACCTTTTGGTACATTTAGAAGACTGGGTGCAGTGATTTGCAGACTTTATTCAGTCCATCTCAAAGACTATGAGCTGCTTACTTACTTAAAGGCTTTATATGTTTCCAGTTAATCCATTTTAAGTAGTATCTCCTAAAGAAAAATCTGGTTGTTCTGGAAACGGAAGAAATGGCAGAAATGGGAAAAACGGGAATGGAAAGAGTCCAACTTCTTCTGAAATGGGATCTTCGAGATTGGAATCTCTTGGATGAAAAGAAGAATTTTCTTTTTCTTACTTTTTTTTTGTTATTAATATATTTTGATGTTATTCATTGTTTGGCTGAGGAGGGAGAGATTTGCTTTAAGTTCTTTACTAGTCATCAGCCACTGGTGGGTGACCCACACCCAATTTTTGCTTAGGGGGTTACTAGCTTTTGGTAGTTTTTTTGGGGGGGGATTTTCTTTTTTTCTTTATTATTTTTTTAATTTTCATTTTAGTTAATTTTTAATTTGTGATTTTTTTTCCTATTGGAGGGCCTATATACGTTGATTTGAGTTTTCATATAAAGATATTATTGGTATTTAGTAATAATAGTAAATATGTCAAAGTTGAGGTTTGCTACTTTTAATGTTCGAGGATTAAACAGTCCGATTAAGCGTAAGCGAATCTTTGCATATATTAAGAAAATGAAAATTGATATTGCTTTTTTACAAGAAACACATTTGAATGTGAAGGAAAGTATGAAATTAAAGAGGGGCTGGGTTGGACATGTATATTCTTCTTCATTTAATTCTAGGGCTAAAGGTGTAGCAATTTTGATACATAAAAATTTATCTTTTGAATTACAATCAATGGAGGAAAAGGCAGGATGTATTCTTAAATTGAATTGTAAGATTTTAAGTGAGTTTTGGACTTTACTTAATATTTATGCCCCAAATGCAGATGATGAAATATTTATTTCAGATGCATTTTTATGTTTGGGTTAGGCTAATGATAATATTTTAGTTGGTGGTGATTTTAATTGTGTTTGGGAACCTTTATTAGATAAATCTCCGAAGAAAGTTAAGAAATCCAAGATGGCAGTTCAGATTCAAGCATTGATGAAAGATCTTAATTTAATTTGGAGATGTCTTAATCTGACAGAGAAGGATTTCTCCTTTTATTCATCTAGACATGAATCGTTTTCAAGGATTGACTTCTTTTCAGTATCGGCACATTTACAAGGGAAAATACAACAAGCGGAATATAAAAGTAGGGTGATTTCAGATCATTCTTTGTTATATTTTACATATGCAACTTCTGAGAAAATCCAAGTGGCCTATCGTTGGAGGTTTAATACAATGTTGTTAAAAAATATTGAATTTATTGATTTTTTGAAAAAAACAAATTAATTTTTTTTGCAAGATGCTCATTCTAATGAAGAGTAAACATCTCTGGTCTCTCCTCGTAAACTGAAATGCTCTATCTCAGGCAACATCCACTGCACCCTCTCCAGTACTATCACATCCTTTCTCCAGCATAATGACCAGAACTGAACATAGTGCTCCAGGTGAAGTCTGACCAATGTTTTACAAAATCGGACTATAACTTCCCAACTTCTGTATTTGAACCCTCAACTAATGAAAGACTAATCAGATTTCAGATTTATTGTCAGAGTACATATATGATATCACGTATAACCCTGAGATTCTTTTTTCCTGCGGGTGAGGCAGAATTACCACATTGGTAGTGCAAAAAAAACTACACAGCATGTACATGTAAACAAATAAAAAACTATAAACAAATAATGAATGTAAACAAATCAACTGTGAAATACAGAGAAAATAAAAATAAATCAATAAAGTATATGAGTAAGAGCCCTTAAATGAGTCCCTGATTAAGTTTGTTGTTGAGGAGTCTGATGGTGGAAGGGGAGCAGCTGTTCCTGGACCTGGTGGTGTGAATCTTGTGGCACTTATGCCTCTTTCCTGATGGCACCAGTGAGAACAGAGCATGTGCTGGGTGGTGTGGATCCTTGATGATTGCTGCTGCTCTCCAACGGTAGTGTTCCCTGTAGATGTTCTTGATGGTGGGGAGGGTTATTCCTGTGATATCCTGGGCTTATGCTCAGGGGTATTGGTGTTCCCATTCCAGACCATGATGCACACTTTCCATCGCACATATGTAGAAATTTGCTAGGGTTTCTGGTGTCATACAAAACCTTTGCAAACTCCTGAGGAAGTAGAGGTAGAGACATACTTTCCTCACGATGCCTTTAGTGGGTTCATTCCAGGAAAGATCCTCCAAGATAGTGACTCCCAAGAACTTAAATTTGCTCACCCTCTCCACTTCTGATCCTCCGATCATCACTGGATTGTATACCTCTGGATTTCCCTTCCTAAAATCAACTATCATCTCCTTTGAGACAATGAGTGCAAGGTTATTAATGGTACACCATTCAGCCAAGTTTTCAATCTCCATCCTGTATGGTGACTCATCACCTTTCTTTATCGTTTCAAATTTTTAGATGGTATTATTGTCATACCGAGCCACACAATCATAGGTGAAAAGTGAGTAGAGCAGAACGCAGCCCTGTGGTGCTCCAGTACTGATGGAGATTGTGGAGGAGATGTTTTTGCCAATCCTCACTGATTGTGTTCTGGAGGTGAGGAAATCCATGATCCAATTACACAGTGAGGTATTGAGTCCCAGGTCTTGGAGTTTGCTGATTAGTTTTGAGGGGATAATGGTATTAAATGCCGAACTGTAGACAATAAAGAGCATCCTGATGTTCCAGGGCTTTGTGTAGAGCCAGTGAGATGGCATCGATAGGAAAAGTGGAACATATCCATGTCACTGCTCTGACAGGAGCTGAAATGCTTCAACACTAGCCATTCAAAATACTTCATCACTGTTGATGTAAGTGCTACTGACCGATAGTCATTATGGCAGGTTACTACACTCTTCATGGGCACCAGTATGATTGACGCCTGTTTGAAACAGATGGGTACCCCACCATGCTGGAGTGAGATATTGAAGATATCCATACTATCTCCATACTACCAATAACGTCACTATTTTTGAGTGATCTGCAGACTTACTGATTATTCCTCTTGCATCCAAATCCAAGTCATTCATGTACATTACAAACAGCAAGGGACCCAGCACAAATCCTGTGAGAAACTGCTTTTTGCGGAAGTTGGTGGAATCACAAAACCAACTTCTACTGTCGCCCTTATCTTCTATAGCCAAGCCAATTTTGGATCCAGTTTGCCAAATTACTGTTGGAAACTTGTAATTCTCACACTTATTATTTTAATTATTTAGTAACTTGCTAACTTGACCCCTACAAACCAGCCATTTCACCTGGTATAAAAGACTTGGCAAAGATTCTGGTCAAACTTCTGAATAAATGGTGCTATATATCTGAGAGAGAATTATGGAGCAGCATCTATAGATACAGTTAAAGAAACTATCATACCTTCTCCATCAGAACAAAAGTAGCTATTGCTTGAACTTATATTTTCCATGGTATGGTCCAATTTAAATGTCACTTCACGTTAATTCCTTGTTTCTGATCTAAATTTCTTAATAACACTAAAGAGTGTGAAAGAGAAAAGAGAAAAGGACTAGATATGCTACCATATCTGAATCATCTAATTTCTAAGAGATCATTAGGCCAGTGAGAGGAAAAATTGGCTGTGGGGGGGGGGGGGGGGTGGATGAAATAAGAGCAAAGAGAGAGTGGAAACAATGACACCAAATCTAAAACAAGGTAGAATAAAAGTTTAGAGAACAAGAAATAACTAGATGGGTAGAAAAACAATGAAATCACTCACTCATTCCAACAAGACAAGTTCAGACAAAGAGAGAAAAAAAAGAGATTTGAATGATTTGGAGTAAAGATGATGAACCCTCCCCACCAGCGAGAACATCTACAGGAAGCACTGCCATTGGAGAGCAGCAGCAATCATCAAGAATCCACAATAGCCAGCACATGCTCCGTTCTTGCTGCTACCATTAAGAAAGAAGTATAGGTGCCACAAGTCTCGCACCATCAGGTTCAGGAACAGCTGCTACCCCTCCACTATCAGACTCCTCAACAATAAATTCAATCAGGGACTCATTTAAGGACTCTTACTTTTGCACTCTATTGTTTGTTTTTCCTCTCTGTATTGCACAGTCATTTGATTACATTATTTGTTTACATGTGTACATTACAGTTTTTTTGCACTACCAATATGTGGTCATTCTGCCTCTCCTGCAGGAAAAAGAATCTCAGGGTTGTATGTGATGTTTGAACTCTGATAATAGACCTGAAATCTGAACCATAAATTGTACTGTGCATGGAAACGGCTATACATGGGAACGTCAAGGTGGTGAGATTTCCCTGTTCTCCAAACAAAGAATTACCTTGATATAAAGACAATTAGTGCAAGGCAGATTATAGTGCAGACTTCCTGATGGCTGTCAGGAAAGGAGGGTCCCTTTAACTTCCACCCAATCAGGTTCTCATTTACATTTTAGAGTTGAAGCCTACAGTACATGGCTTCATCACCTCCAATCTCACATGGAAACATAAAGCATGCATTCGATTCTGATTGCCATCTCTATAGGCATCATGTGGCCTATAGTCACACACTGAGACTTGTAATTCTGTCTCTCATTCCCTATGCATTTTGCAAATTATTTTTCTATATGATGATTGATTTTTCCCTATGAAACTATGCACTGCACCACTTTGCTTCTAGAGCGATTTGCTGAAGGACTGCAGTGCATAGTTTATCCTAAATCTATGCCAATTAGTACTATTTGAGCAGTGTGTGTTCTGGCAATAACAAAAGATGGAAGCTTTTTTTAACCCATTTCTGTTTCAAAAGCATTTTATTATGAAATTATGCATGAAAAATATATTTAAATGATGAGATCCATCAATTTTTGATGGATATAAAATCCATTTCATGCATTTCATGAATTATTAATTTGCTCCAAAGTGGAACTGCTCTTTGCAGACATAAGTAAAACTTTGTTATTACCAGCATCTCTAATTGCAAGAAGGTGGATAAGAAAAGAGTACCAGGGTCTTACTCCTATCAGACTTTCCCAGCAATGCAACACTTACTCACAGCTACGGGAATGAAAGTAGACAGCAGTGGCCAACATTATAATGAGTGCGGCTATCACACAGTTACCACAAAGTCACGCTCAAGGTGCATGTTTAGGAACCTGAAACCACTGGTAAGAATAGAGAACCTGCAAAACCCAAGCTTGTGTCATGTATACATTACCTCTTCTGTCAAATCAACGGTATTTTTAACTGGTGTTCAGTGTTAGTGTCGTTTTTGTATGTAAGTGGAATTTCATGACTCCAGAGCCAGATGAGTCAAGAGCAGGGGAGAGGAAGGGGTTTTTTTAAATACTTGCTCTGTGATAGGTGTGTAGGTATTTTTAGAAACAATGATGTCACTGGTGGGAAAGTTCAAAGAGATTTCAAACGTCAAAACTATTCATTTTCTTTCAAGCAAAGTACCTAATTTGCATTGTTTTTTTGGTGAATCATTTTGAAACTTTAAGACAGACCAGGAAAGGTTATGCCTCAACCATACAAGAAGTATTGTAAATATAGACCTGTGCTTCCCCACAGTAACCACAACCTTTTGGATTCTTGTTGGAAACATGGAACCATAGCAAAAGGATAAGGTGGATAAGGCTACAACATTTTATATAGATGATATATCATCTTTAGTCTTTTCTTAGATAGGAAGAACTTTTATTTAGATGTCATTACCTCAAATTTATTTGCTTACAACAAATCATTTAACAATGACTGGAAATGAAATTATTCCAATCTCTGACGTGAACTACTCCCACAAGCAACATCCTGTTCTCAGTTCTCTTCAGAGTGTGTGCAGTCATGTTGACGCTATGAAATGCTGCTGTCATTGGACATTTGTCATACAGCATGAAAAGGAAATCGAAGAATAACAGTGTCTAGGCTGATTATGCCTTTAGTTAGTAACTTCTACATTTAAATTCACTTTGTTCTGAACTTGTTGATCTCAGCCAAGGAAGCAATGAGGCTCATTCCCATTCCAGATCATTTCACATGTCACTTACTGGAAAACGGATTGTGTGGCTGAATAGCTTCCCAACACTTAACACCTATTCCAATGCAGTGCCAGCTAGGTTCCATAATGCTTGAGTGCTTTCTGTTCAACTTCCATCAACTCCTAATTACCCCGTTGCCATTAACTTTAGGACCTCACCACACCTCCAGTACCCAGGTTTAGTCGCCATTCTACCTAACACTTAGCTCTGTCATGGCTTCCAAGATTTCATCTGTGTTATTATTTGTGAAGGTCTGTGCTCTGGAATTTCACATCTCTAGAGTTTCCTCTCCAACCGCAATCCTCTTTCCAGTTCTACCTCTCCCACTTTTTAGTTGCACCTTCAAACCCACCTTCCTTTTAGTTACCTGTCCTAAATTCTTGCAAATCATCTTGGGAGTTTCACTTAATTTAGTCCAACCTATAATTAATTGCGTATTGCAATTATCATCCAGCAGATTCTTTGTGGTGGAATTACTGTTAATACTGCCCCTCGCTGATTGTACCTGTGGCTCCTCCCCTTTGATTCCCCTAATAAAGGCGGCAATGCCATAACCCCTCCCCCAGAACAAGGTCAGGTCTCGGGTCAGCAACATGAGATGTGCCTTCTGTTTATGGTAATAAAAGCCTATCAGTCAGGTAACTTCTAGTCTTTGGAGTTATTGATAGCGCATCACTCTTGAATAATTATCTTTGGGTTGTTGATACACAGGAATTGTGACAAAACCAAACCAGTAATAAACTTAAGAGAATGGGCCTTTAAAATAATTGTCAATAGGTATAATGATGATGTATTGTATTTCAGCCAGAAAAGTGAATGAACCACATCTTAAAATGTAAGAATCTAAATGGGAGAGATGAAAGGGCGCTCGAAAAACAAATACATAAATCCTTAAAAGTAAAAACAGATTTTTTTTTAAAAATTAGACATACAACATGGTAACAGGCCATTTGGGCACACAAAACCATTCTGCCCAATCTACACCCTACATTATATACCTACATACCAAGTACATTTCGAACGGTGGGAGGAAACCGGATTCCCTAGCGAAAACCCATGTAGATACAGGGAGGACATAGAAACCCCTTATGGACAGCATGGGATCAGGGCCGGTTTTAGGCCTATTTGACCAATTTGATCAAATTGGGCCCCACACCTCAAGGGGGCCCCGCGCACATGTTTGAGCCCAGGCCTTGAGCAGAGAACACTGTGATGGACTTCGTTTAAACTGGTAAGAAAATAATAACACTATAGGCCTTATAAACTGAGGGATTTGTCAGTGAATTTGTGAAGTTATTGCCCTTAATTGATCATATTATCTCAGTGAAATATTTTTAGGAAATATGTCTTCGATTAAACTACTGGCTCCTTTGCCTTCCTAGCCAAAAATTTCATGTTTTATATTCATTTGACCCAGTAAGATAGATGTATTCCGGAGCTGATGAAGCATCTCATTATTATCAAGATCAAAACAGGCTTTAGGCTAATCAATAAGAGAACTTGTACTTTAATATGAGATTGAGATAGCTTCATGCTAGCCTAGGCCCTAGGCTTAAGCAGTTAGCCTGAATGTAAAAGCCTAGGCCTAAGCATAGAATTTCTGACAATGTTGGCAATCATAGATGGAATTGGTGAGGATATTCAGGTCGTGTAAAGACGAATAACCCCGAAGTTAGGTTAGTTTAAGTTGATCTTTACTAGGCTAGGTCGCTGTGGGGGTTAGAGCCTATATCTTTACAAGCTGGTTTACAAGGTTATTCAGCTATAGGGCCATGTTCTGTACATCTCGGGGTTATTCATCTTTACAAGATCCAGATATTCTTAGCAAGGCTGCCTTTGTCATTGTTTCATAATTTTGCAGTGGTTTGATTTAGTATCAAAATAGTACTAGGCTACTGTTACTAACTATGCTATTGCACTGCCAGGGCTTAATATAGCCTATTTCATGTTTTTGGTGATTTGGAACAGGTGCAGTTTAGCTTGACCATGCGGAAATTGTTTTCTTCGGGGGTGAATTTCATCCGTTACGTGCATCAGCTTTTCTGCCGATTTTCTAGCAACAAACTAGTGCTAGACATTTAACTAGAAAATCAGCTAAATAAACGGCAAATTTAATGTAACCTTAACTAACTATTACTAAAAAAGGCAATTCTTACCTTATTCGAAATTGTCGTCATTCAACAAATCCAGAATCGGTCACTTGTTTTGCTGTTCTGGGCGTTCACAAGTTGAGAGTTGGGTGCGTTGTTCCAAGGTCAGCAGCTGACATTGGAACAACGTAAAGCTAATGAGCAAAATGATGTGGGATTGACGTTAGTTTCTTAACGTTGTACCAACGACGATGACAACATTGTTCCACTGTTGGAACAACGTAGACATGTTATCAGGGATGTTGAGTTCAATTTTATAACAAATTGCTAACATGAAGTTTTTTGTGTAATTTTAAGTCTAAACATTTTAAAATATACTTCTTTTACCTTTTTTACCTTAAAAACATAGCCCAGAGAATTAGCAGCTTAAAATTTGTATGTCATTTTACATGGCAAGCATAAGCAGAGATAGAGACGAAGGGCATAAGTATTTAAGCGGCAACCAGAAACGAGCACTGGCCAAGACTAAGGTAGCTGAAAATGAAAAACATAGAGGTGCTATCACAAAATTCCTTGTCACTCCATCTTTGAAGTGCCCATGTATTGAGGATGAAGAAAAAAAAACAATTCAGAAAATGACAATACAGCCTTGAGTCCAATTACAGTGGATGAATACAATGATGAAATTGATAACAAGTTAGAAAAGGATGACGCAGCTGTGAATCAAATTGAAGAAGATCTCAATACACCAGAAAACAGTGCCAAAGCAGAAAATCCACTTATAGCCGAAAAAGACCAAGCCCAAACATCACACAATGATGGATCATCCATGAGTACAGTTGTAATTAACATTTATGATGACCCAGCCAACTGGCCAGCAAATATAAATCAAAATGTAAGAGATTATTTAACAATGAAAGGTCCTCCTATTCCAGTGAACAACTTTCCACGAAATGAAAAGGAATTCCACGAAATGAAAAGGGATTGTGTTTTTCAAAGTTTCACTGTAAGAGGAAACTTCCAAATGGGGAGTGTGTTGAAAGACCTTGGATTATATACTCTGTCTGCTGATAGAATTTATTGCTTTTATTGTAAACTTTTTAGTAAGAACACAACCAGTGCATTATCAACAAGTGAATTCAACAACTGGTCTAATCTTCATACAAGGTTGTGTGAGCATGAAAATTCTAAAAAAAACCCTTTGGAAGCCACATGGAGTTTCTGGGAGTTACACCAAAGACTTTGTAGTGGACAGACAATTGACAAAGAACTTGAAATAATCGTCAATGAACATGCAAAGCACTGGCAGCCAGTATTCAAAAGGCTAGTAGCAATAGCGCAGTTTCTTGCTGAGAGAAATCTAGCATTTAGAGGAACAGAGGAAAAAGTTGGTAATGAGAGTGTACACAATGGAAACTTTTTAGGTCTTGATGAGCTGTTTGAAAAGTTTGACCCTGTTCTTGAAGAACATTTGCAAAAAGTCAAAACCCATGAAATTCATAATCACTATTTAGGAAAAGATACTCAGAATGAACGACTAGACATTATGGCTACAGCTGTTTTGAATGAGATGCTGAAATGCGTAAAAGCATCTAAGTACTATGCCATAATTTTCGACTGCACACCTGATATGAGTCACCAAGAGCCAATGTCTCTAACGATCAGGTATGTGTCTGATGGTAACTTGGCTCCTTCAGGTGCTTATGAACATTTCATAAAGTTTATGCAGGTTGAAAGTAGCACAGGAGAAGATTTATATAAAACATTATTAAACACACTGAAGGAATTAAATTTAGAGGTGAAAGATATTCGAGGCCAAGGCTATGACAACGGTAGCAACATGAAAGGTCACACATCTGGAGTACAAGCACGACATGTACCCTGTACATGTCACAATTATAACCTTTTACTTGGAGATGTAGCCAAGAGTTGTCCAGATGCTATAACATTTTTTGGGATCTTGCAAAGGATCTACATATTGTTCTCAGCATCAACTAAGAGGTGGGCAGTTTTTAACAAACATGTACCCGAGTTATCAGTGAAACCCTTGAGCAACACAAGGTGGGAGTGTCGGAGTGATAGTGTTAAAGCTATTCGCTATTAGGTTGGAGATGTATATGATGCACTTGTGGAAATATCAGAGATAACAGATGAGCCCAAGGTGAAAGCAGAAGCTGAATCTTTAGCAAATCAGCTAAAAGACTACAAATTTTTAGTTTCTTTGATATTTTCGCATGAAGTACTTTTTAAAGTTAACTATGTAAGCAAGGAACTACAAGGTGAAACAAAGGACATTGATGAAGGCATGGAGTCATTTGAAAAACTATTATCATGGCTAAGAATTTATAGAGAGGGCGGTTTTAATGATGTCCTAATAGGCGCAAATGAATTGGCTGAAGCTGTTAAATTACCATTGGAGTTTAGACAATTTCAAGAAAAAAAAATTACGTTTTCATGTGAGGCAAAAGATCAAGCTTTAGATGATCCAAAAGAAGCATACAGAGTTCAGTGCTTCAGCTTAGTGCTAGACAAAGCTATTCAATCTTTAAGAGTCTAGATTTAAGCAGCTTAAAAGCCATGTAAAATTATTTGGATTTTTAAATAACTTGCAGAGCTTACAAAAGGTGGAAATAAGGAAACACACAGCAGACTTGGAAGCAGCTTTAACTGACACCATACTAAAACAGAGCACTGATGGAGGGGTAGTTACTGAAACAACTAAAGACGTGGATGGTTATCTGTTGGCCAAAGAACTTGAAGCTCTGAAAACTTTTCTTCCCTTCAGTGTCGCTTAACCTCAAGCTCTGTATGAATACCTGGTAGTAAACAATCAATTCACAGCATTTCCTCATGTTTTTATTGATTTGAGGATTTACTTAACAATGCCCATAACAGTCGCATTGGGCGAAATAAGTTTTTCAAAACTAAAACTGATTAAAACATACTTACGGTCAACAATTTCACAAGAGAGACTAAACAATTTGGCAATGCTATCTATAGAAAATGACATTACTAAAACCATTGACTTTGAAATTATTTTGAAAGAGTTTGCAAATAAAAAGTCCAGAAAAGTCTGTTTCTAAAAGACCTGTGCATAAACACTATGTCTGTAATTGTCTTAACTTGTATTTAAAAATTAAAACTTTCATATTGTCTTTCAATATTTAGTATATCAAGCATTTAATGCTTTTTGGCTAAGACTGGCATACGACACGAAATATAAAACATCAATTTTGACTTTTGTAGAGTAGAGGCCCCGCTATCAATTTTCTAATTGGACCCCGCAATTCTTAGCACCGGCCCTGCATTGAGTCACCAAGTTATAGAATTGTTCTATAAGTTATAGGATTGGGGATATTCAGAGGGTTCCTAGGTTATGGAAGACATGAAATGAAAATTCGATTTACAAAAATTCTCCCAGACTCTGCACTTAGGGACCATCCTCAAAACTCTTCATGAAGAAATAATTCAGATATGATCCATAGTAAATCCCAGTGCCTTCCCCAAACTCCCCTTTAGGTAAGTTCAAAAATTACAATTCGCAAGTCACCTCTCATTAGCACAGTCCTTTTATTAAACTGTTGATAGGTGTCTCATTGATCAGCAGATCAGCTTCTCCCCATAACTCTTTCAGGGCTGCATTCAGACAAGCACCTATCTTTCTGGTAATTACTCCTATCACCTACTCTGAACTTTCCCAGTCGACTCCTTGCAAATCAATCTCCTAGGCTATCAAGACTGAATATTTCACATTATGATTTCGGAGGAAAATGTTTCCTTCCAATGAATGGAAAATTCAGTTTACAGACAGTCCTTTACATAACCAAGCAACTCTGTGTATAAAGATTTACACAGGTGGTGATGCAAGTAAAGGTCCAAGCCAATATGAAAAGATGACCTAATAATGTCAATTAAATAAAAGAAATTCGGTAGAGCAGCTGCAATGGGACTATTTCCAAATATGGGGAAGATAAAAGTTTGAGATCATCAAGAAAATAATTCAGACATCTGAATTATGTGGGTGCTCTTTATCTGGAAAGTTGTAATAATTAGGAAGTCACTGCCAAAAGGAGAGACGGAAACAATAATATGGATGCATTTAAGAGGAGACTGAAAGGAAATGAATAAGGTGATTAAATGGTGAGACAGGAAGGTGTTATGGGTTATATTATGGTAATGGATAAATATGTGTTTAAAAGAGATAGATTGTAGGGGGTTTAGTGTGGGTCACTTCACAAAAGACATCTCATTTAAAATGCAAGAGCTTTGCTGAAGCTAGACATTCAGGCTCTGGTTGGCTTTGCAAAAGATAATGGAACTACTTTGGAAATAACTTCAAAAGCAGGTGCAAATGGAAAAGTCCGGACTCAAGTGCTGATAGGATCTTTCAAAGATTGGGGTTTGAGCCTTTGGAGAGGTTTTGGTTTTTCCAAGAAGAAAGAGGTAAAAAAAAACCAAAATTCTTCTCTCAGAGAGAGAGGGAGCGAAGTTAGTTCTACAGTGGCAGTTGAGGCTGCAGAATGGCAAGCTGACAGGCTTGTTGAAAGACCTCATTTTGAAGACAGGTTGTGAGTTCTGAGTTCAGCCTGTTGAAAACCCTTGTAGTCCTTTCAAGAGGAAATAACTGGCTAGAGTGTTTCTCCTGAAATAAGGAAAACAAGAGGAACTCTTTGGTGACCTGAAAGAAGAGGTTATCATTTGGAAAACCCATGACGGGGCAAGTTTTTCAGCTAGAAACTGAAGTAACTGATTGGAGGAAATCAGTCTGTGTGTGTCCAATGAGCAACAAATATTTCTCTGAAACCAACAAAACTTTCATTTAACTTTAAACACTAGAGGCTGGTGAACATTCATAAATGTTAAATTTTGTGCACAGTCTAAGAATTGCCTGATACCGGTGAACTTGGAGAAGTGAGAAGTGAATGTTTGGACTGTAAAACAAAGAACTTTCCTGAACATGTACACATTACATACACATGTGGTTAAGTTAGGTTATGTTAATAGTAATAAGTTAAAGTTTGATCTTGTTTTTATGTTTTGTGTACTGACAGGTGACAAGTCATAACCATGGGTTGGAGCTTTTGGTCATAAATCCACACAGTTCCTTCCTCCCTCTGTCTGGACCTGATAGGAATGTGTACCTCTTTCCTCTTGCACATATTCTTGCATGGACCTTGTGCCAGAATTGTGAGTTTGGATTCACACTTGAACTCCAGGCTTCAAGACTGGTAGCCTTTTCGCACTCTTATCATGATACTGTTTCCATTTTACTTTCTCTTCCACTTTAGCCTGTTTGACTTTGTGTGTTCCTTTAGGTGTCAACAGAGTTTCACGCATTGGAAGGTCGGTACTTCTGCATCAACCCATCAGCATTTGGGCAGGAGAAAGGCCATGCTGTAGTTGTGCACTTGTGTGAATCATTAGACTTCTGTGGAAATCCTCTTGTCCATCATGCGCTTTCTTCGTGAGGCTCTTTGCCACCTTGACAGAACTCTCTGCTAGGCCATTAGACTTTGGGTGATGTGAGCTTGATGTTATATATCAAAACCTCCAAGTATTGGCAAAGGATTCAAATTCACTGCTTGAAAATTGTGGCCCATTGTCTGATACTACTTCACAAGGAACTCCATGCCTTGCAAACTCATTTTTCATGAAAGTGATAACTGTTTTGATGGATGTTGACTGCAGTGTTGCTACTCCTAGGTAATTATAAAAATAGTCTGTTACTACTATATAACTTTTCCCATTACAGTCGAATAAATCTACTACAACTTTGAAATATGACCTGTCTGGTACAAGGTATGGCGTAGGCAGTTCTGCTTGCTGATTTGGTCTATAGGTAAGGCATATTTTACAAAAAGCAGTGATCTGGCTTATGTCTTGATTCATTCTTGGGCAGTACATCACCTCCAAAATACCTATTGGACAGTCATTTTTAGCTGCTGGCCATCCTTTCTGTATTGTTTCTTTGAGCTCATTCATTGATACATCTGTCTCTGTTCCTTTCCTGATCTGCTCTGTTCTCTCCTGGGATACTGGAAATGAGGTGATAATCATATCAAAATAGGCCTGTATCTGTGCATTAACCTCTTGGTCACTCTTTTCTTTCTTGTCAAATGCTGGAGACAGTGCATCAGCTGCAAACATGTATTTTCATGGTATGTAGATCATTTTCACATCGTATTTCTGCAGCCTTATCAACACACGCTGTACTTTCATAGGACAGTCATTCAGTAGTTTGGACATAATTGAGACCAGTGGTTTATGGTCTGTTTCCACTTCAAGAGCTTGGCCATAAATGTATTGATGGAACCTTTCACATGCACAAGTTCTGGCAAGAAGTTCTTTCTCTATCTGAGCATAGTTGGCTTCTGCACTTGTTAAAACCCTTGATGCATAGGCTACAGGTTGCTACGTGTCCTCATGCTGCTGCAGTAGAACTGCTCCAAGGCCATATCGGGATGCATCAGCCAAGATCCTGGCATGCCTATCTGGATCATAAAATTTTAGTACAGGCTCTTCTGTTAGGACTTTTTTGAGTGCCTAGGAGCACTTTTCTTGCTCATGCGACCAGATCAACTCATTTTTCTGCTCAAGGAGTGATCTAAGTGTTGCTGACACAGTCGACAGATGAAGGGTGAACTTAGCCAGGTCTCTCAACTCCTCTTTATTTTGGAACCTCATAAAATTCTCAATGGCTGATGTCTTTCTTGGATAAGGCTTCATTCCCTGTTCAGATATGACATTTCCTATGAAGGTCAGTGACTTTACGGCAAACTCATATTTCTCTTTATTTAATTTCAAATTGACATTCCTTGTCATGTCAAGCCCTTGCCTTAGTCATGTATCATGCTCATTCTTGGTGGACCCCAAACAATGTCATCCATCATGGTCTCAACTCCAGCTATATTTTCAAAGATCATGTGGATAGTTTTATGGTAGATTTCTGGTGTGGACAAGATCCCATATGGTAGCCAAAGGAAGTTCATAGTCTCAAACTTGCCTCATCGAGCTTCATCTCTCAAATCCCCGATGACACATTGAGCTTGCTAAACCACTTGACACCTGAAAACCAGAACACGATATCGTTCTGTGTCAGTAATTTAAAATGCTCTCTCTTGATGGCTTTATTGAGATCTCTTGGGTCTAGACATATATGCAATGCTCCATTTTTCTTTTGCACGATGACCCAATCTGTAGGTTCTTCAATCTTCTGCATGACTTTCATCCATTCCATGCATTCTTACTCTTGTTTAAGTTTGTCTCTAAGTGGAAATGGAACTTTCCTGCATGCATGAAACACAGGAGCCACTATCTCATCTACGTAGATCTTGTATACACCAGGTAAACAACCAAGCCCCTCAAAGACATCTTCATTCTCCTCCATGAGTGTTGTGTGCTCATCTTCGGTCAGTAAAGCCGCTATGAAAACTCTTTTCACCAGTCTGAGCTCTTCACATGCACTCAGACCTAATATTGGCTGCACTCTTTTCTACAATCAGTAGTTGTGACTTTAGATGCTGCCCTTTGTGTTTGAAGATCACCATACAGCCTGCTTTTACTGAAATGTTCTCTCCAGTGTAGCCTGTCACTTTTAATTTCACTGGATAAATCTTGCTCTTTACAGTGAGGGTCTTATCATTGTCCACAGATAACAGATTTACCTGGGCTCCAGTGTTGAGCTTAAATGGAACTACTGACTCATTCACAGTCACTGGAATGATCCATTCTATTTTATCAGCACCATTTTGTAGTGAATCCACGAAGAATTCCTTCATTACTTCATCCACTGTGTGCACCTTTCTCTTGGTAGCCCCAGCTTTGTAGCACTTTGCAAAATGATTCTTCTTCCCACATTTATTGCAGGACTTTCCAGAGGCAGGACACATCTTTGGAATATGTCTATCTCTGCACCTGCTACATTTGCTCTTTGAGTTTACCACTTTGCTTTGCTGGAGCTTTCCTGCTGCTCTGCTTATCTATTTTCACTGCATGCACTGTTGTGTTTAACCTGTGCAGCTTCTTAGCTTGTGCTTATGTGGTATCTGCTACCCTACACATATTCACAGCCTTTTCTAGTCTCAAATCTTTCTCACACAACCTTTCACTATGCCCATTATCTGGGATTCTGCAAACTATTCTGTCTCTTATGAGTTTGTTTTTCAAATCTCCAAATTCACAGGACTTACTCAGTGTGTGAAGCTGAGCTAAGTATTGGTCAAAGCTCATACCTTGTTTCTGGTCACAGGAGAAAAACAAATCTCTCAAGCATGATGTTTTTACTTTAAACACAATACTCAAATTTAGTCATCAGTGTCCAACATGGGGGGGCGTGGAAAGATGGCGTAGAGATCAGACGTGTAATCCCTGCCCTCTCTGGTCAGACTTTTAAATGCCCATTTTTTAACCCTTTATTTTTAATTTTAAAACTTTAATTTTCAGTTTTATATTTTGGTGAGTCATTATGGCTGCTAATGTTAAAAAAAAACTAAGTCTCAGTTACAAAAGAAAATACAGTTTCGAAGTGCAGAGGAATTGGGGCCTATACAACCTGGAACAGCCTCCGTTTTCAGCGATCCCCAAGCTTCAACGATCGCTGGTGGAGTCAAAAGCTAAGGTAACAGTTACTCACCAGTCTCAAGATGGCGCTGGTTCAACCCGTTCTGCGGAGGAAGGAGCGCACTCCCGAGAAGTCGGGCACGAGCCTGGAGGCTTGCTACAAAGAACTCTCCTGTTGGAAGAGACTGGAGCGCAGAGGAAAAAGATTCTGATGGCAGACATGCAGTCTGCAGTGATTATGGCCTTGGGTGGTGCTGTTAATTACGGAGAACTCCGTAATTTTATAAAAAAATAGTCTGTAGGGGGACAGCAGCGACGACCCCCTGAGGAAGTTGGGGTGTCATCGTTGGGTGTCCAAACTTGCAGCAAAATGACTAGAATGCTGCCTTTTGAAGAGCAACAAGAAGAGGACTTACCTTACTCTACTACTGCACAGGAAATGGAAGAAGAGCTGGAAGAAAGTGAGTTACAAATTATGAAACCGGATCCTGCATTTCAAACTGCACTTCAGCCTGTTTACATGATGTTTGAGGGTATTGCTTCTTATTTGGATGTTATTACTGGTCAATTGAACCACATTGAATGAATACTGATATAATTTCAGATCTAACTGTGGTTAAGGCAGATGTTAAAGAAAATTGGGAAAACTTCAAAAAATTTGAAGCTTCTTTTTCTGAATGTAAACAACAGGTACGATCCAATACAGAAACAATAGTAAAGGTGGAAAAATCAGTTAAAGATTTAGGAGCCCAGGAAAAAGAGTTAACAAAAAAAATGGACTATTTGGAAAATCAAAGCAGAAGAAATAATGTAAAAATTGTGGGTTTGCCAGAAGGTATAGAAGATCAAGATCCCGTCAAATTTTTAAAAAATTGCATTCCCCAGATGTTGGGGGAAGAGTCCTTTCCTGACAGATTGGTATTGAAAGAGCACATAGAGCTTTAAGAAGACTGCCCTTATCTGGTCAGCCACCAAGAGCTGTGATAGTTTGCTGTTTGAATTGTTTGGATAGAGAGACAATTCTTCGATTTGCAGTTCAAAGTGCAAGACAAAGTCAAGCTCCAATGATTGTTCAGAATAGTAGAGTTTTCTTCTATCCTGATTTGAGTCAAGATATCATCAGATGCCAACGTGAATTTAATCCAGTTAAAGATGTTTTATGGCGTAAAGGTTACAAATGTGCTTTTCGTTATCCTGGTGTGTTGAAAGTGTTTTATGGAAACTATCAGTTTCAGTTCTTTGAGAGTGAGCATGAGGCAATGGTTTTTGCTAATTCGTTACCAGATGTCAGAGGACAAAGAAAGAGTCCACCATTATCTCCTAAAAGAAAATCTGATGGACTTGGAAATGAACAAAATGGCAGAAATGGAAAGAATGGAATGGAAAAAGTTCACCATCTGGACTGGAATTTCAAGGCTGATTTTTTTTTTGTAATATGTTAATATTTTTGACTGGCTGGCTGGGGAGGAGGGGATTGCACTAACTTCTTTGTTAGTCATCAGTCACTAGTGGGTAATCCACACCCAGTTTTTTTAGGGAGTACTACCTTTCGGTAGTTTTAATTTTTTTGTTGTTTTTTTCTCTCTTATTAACGAATATTATTTTAATTTGAGGGTTCTATATATTAAAAAAAATCTTTTTTTTCTTTGTTATTATTAATTTTGTGGTTATTTTTGGTATCTAGCAATTGTTTTAGATATGTCGAATTTGAAATTTGCTACCTTTAATGTTCAGGGATTAAACAACCCAATCAAGCATAAGTGAGTTTTGACTTACATTAAAAAGATGAAGATTGATATTGCTTTTTTACAGGAGATGCATTTGAATGAAAAAGAAAGTATGAAATTGAAGAGGGATTGGGTTGGACATGTTTTTTCTTCTTCATTTAATTCCAAAGCTAAGGGAGTAGCAATTTTGATACATAAAAATTTATCTTTTGAATTACAATCAATGGAAATGAATGCAGGACATATTCTTAAGTTGAATTGTAAGATTTTTAATGAATTTTGGACTTTACTTAACATTTATGCACCGAATGTGGATGATGAAGCATTTATTTCAGATGCATTTTTGCTTTTGGGATAAGCTAAAGAAAATGTTCTGGTTGGAGGAGATTTTAATTGTGTTTTGGAATCTTTATTAGATAAATCTCCAGAAAATGTTAAAAAATCTAAAATGGCAATTCAAATTCAAGCTTTGATGAAAGATTTTAATTTAGTGGACGTTTGGCGATGTCTTAACCCAACAGAGAAGGATTTTTCTTTTTATTCATTTAGACATGAATCTTTTTCTAGAATTGATTTTTTTTTAGTATAATCAGATTTACAGGGGAAAATACTGCAAGCAGAATATAAAAATAGGGTAATTTCAGATCATTCTTTGTTGTATTTTACTTATGAGAATTCTGAAAAAGTTCGTGTAGCTTATCGTTGGAGATTCAATACGATGTTGTTAAAAAATGTGGAATTTATTGAATTTTTTAAAAAAACAAATTAATCTCTTTTTGGAAGAAAAAGTTAACTCCGTTCAGAGTAAATTTATATTGTGGGATGATATGAAAGCTTACTTGAGAGGTCAAATAATTAGTTATACCTCTAAGGTTAAAAAGAATTATTTGACCGAGAGTCTTGAATTAGAGAAACAGATTGGTGAATTAGAAAAGGAATTTCAGAGAGCTGCGACAGAAAATCAGAAGATAGAGTTATCTAGATTGAAATTGAAATACAATACATTGCAATCTTATCAATTTGAATGCTTGATTAATAGATCTAAACAACGGTATTATGAATAGGGTGAGAAAGCACATAAGGTACTTGCATGATAGTTAAAGAACAGGTATCAAGGGTTATAAATGCAGTCAGACGAAATTCGACTATTACTTACAAACCTTGTGAGATTAATGATGAGTTTTATTCATTTTATAAGAAATTATATACTTCTGAGGAAAAACAGGGGAGCGGATTGATTGACTCCTTTTTATCGGTGTTGAAATTACCAGTACTAGGAGAAGACATATTGTAGCTGGAGGCTCCTTTTACTAATTTAGAAATTAAATCGGCTATGTTGGAAATGCCGAATGGAAAATCACCTGGTGATGATGGGTTTTCGGTTGAATTTTATAAGGTATTTTATGATGATTTATCTACAGTGTTTGGAGATGTGTTACGACAGATTAAGGAACATTATGATTTACCCAAATCATGCTCTAGTGCCTTAATTACTGTAATTCCTAAGAAGGATAGAGATCTGTTAAAGGTGTCTTCATATAAGCCAATTTTTTACCTAAGTTGATACATGTTGATCAAACAGGTTTCATAAAGAAAAGGTATGCTTCAGATAATATTCTTCGAGTGATTAGTTTGATTAATAAACATCGACAGTGCCCTGACCATCCGATGGTGATATCTCTTGATGCAGAAAAGGCTTTTTACAGAGTTGAGTGGAACTTTTTATTTAAAGTCTTAGAGAAATTTAAATTTGGTCCTTCTTTTATTGGTTGGATTAAAGCTTTATACAATAAACCAACAGCCAGGGTATTGACAAATGGTCAGATCTCGGAACCTTTTAAATTAACTCGTTCAACTCGACAAGGTTGTCTTTTGTCTCCAGCTTTGATTGTGTTAGTAATTGAACCTATAGCACAGTTGATACGACAAAATACACAGTTACAAGGTATGAGAGTTTTAGATGAGGAGCATAAAATTAATTTATTTGCTGATGATGTACTGGTGTATTTAACAAAACCAGCTCAGTCACTTTTACACTTGAAGGAATGTTTAATACAATATGGATCTTTGTCTGGATATAAAGTTAATTGGGAAAAAAGTGAAATTTTACTGATAGGTGAAGGAGATTATTCAGTTTATAAGAATATTATTAAATTGAAGTGGACTGATTGAATTAAATATTTGGGTATAAATGTGGATGTTGATTATCAATCTTTATATAAATTAAATTATGTACTGTTAATGAAAAAGATCAAAGCTGATTTGATTAAGTGGAAGGATCTTCCTATAAATTTAATTGGAAGAATAAATTCAATCAAAATGAATATTTTTCCACGTATACATTATTTGTTTCAGTCAATTTCATGTTTACTTAATAAGAATTTTTTTCGAGATTTAAATAAAATTGTTAGGGAATTTTTATGGAAGGGTAAATTTCTCAGAGTAGCTTTGAATAAGCTAACCTGGAAATATGCATTAGGGGGATTACGCTTAACCACATTTTCAAAATTATTATGAGGCAGCTCAATTTAAATTTATTAGTTCATTACTGGATTTGGAACGGCCCCCTAGTTGGGCTAAAATTGAGATGGCGAATATTTCTGAATTTGAAATACATAAATTTTTATTTTGGTGGAATTTAAATTTATTACAACAATATAATGTGCCTATACTAAAACATTTATTAAGTTATGGATGAGGAAAAATAGAACGATAGATTCTAAGGGTAAATTACTGACTTTAACACCATTATATAATAACCAACTTATTCCTTTTTCAATGTATAATCAATATTTATTACATTGGAAATCTAAAAGTATAATAAACTTGGGGAATTGTTTTAAAGAAGGTTAATTTTTATCCTTTAATCAAATGAGGGAAAATTTTGGTATTAATGAGAATTCTTTATTTGTTTATTATCAACTTCGATCCCTAGTAAAACAAATATTTGGTAGAGATATGATTTTACCTGAATTGACTAAATTTAAAGTCTTAGAGAAATTTAAGTTTGGTCCTTCTTTTATTGGTTGGATTAAAGCTTGTGACTGCACCACAAAAGGGATATATTTCATTGATGTACCAAATAATACAGGAAAGTATGGAAAAAAAGGGATGGAATAAATCTAAGATTAAATGGGAAAAGGATATTAACTTTACTTTTTTTGAGGATGATTGGTTAGATAACTGTCATGATAGTATTACTAGATTGATAAATGTTCATTATTCAATGGTTAATTACAATTTTTTACATCAATTGTATTTAACACCTGAAAAGTTTTTAAAAAAATGGTTTTAGTGAATCAGATTCTTGTTTTAGATGTGGTAATTTGGTTGGAACTTTTTTTTCATGCTGTTTGGTTATGTGTACATATACAATCTTTTTTGGAAAGCAATTCAGTTGTTTTTGGAACATTTGTATAAGATCAAAATACCTCTGGATCCGACAATATTTTTGTTGGGTGAGTTGAATCCTTTAAAAGATTTGGGATTAGACAAATTTCAGATTGCTTGTATTTAGCTTTATCTGTTGCAAAAAAATGTATAGCAAATACATGGAAAAATGCTAATGTGATTGATATTAATAGATGGCATAATGAGATGAAAACTTGTTTAGTAATGGAAAAAATCAGATATGTTTTACATGATAATTATTCTTTTTTTAATAAGTGGTCTTTATATTTAGAATATTTACATTTAGATTTACCTTGATTAGATTTTAGTAAATATATTTCAGTTTTTGTTTTCTCTTTCTTTGGCTTTCCTAAAGAGAGTTGGCTGAGAGGGTGAAGGGGGGGTTCTTTTTTCTTCTTTTTTTATATATAATTTTTTTTAATCATTCATAATATGTATTTTTTATTGTATGTAATAACTTTGTTGAACGAATAAATAAAGTTATGAAAAAAAAGTGTCCAACATGAAAGCTGTCTCAACAATGTGAAAACTTTTATAGATATCTAAGGCATCTTCACCCATCGCATATAAAAAATGGACATTTTTCATCAGTTTCTCCAGCTCCACCAGCCTCTAAATAAATGTTGAAACACTGTTTGAAGCTTTTCCAATGATCAGTTAGACTGCTGGTAAACTGCATCATTGTGGGAGGAATTATCTTATCCATGACAGGAACTATTGTTTTTTATTACTTATTCACACACTTCTGTCACCATGTTATATTTGTTCCTTGAAGAAGAACAACTTTGCATGGTTTAACGCTTAAACAACTTTATTTATGCTTGAACCAACAATGCAACCGACTTCTGTCGTGGTCTCCTTTTTGTTTCCTGCACCAACTACATGCATTTCCTACTGGAAAATGTGTTCATTATTATGTGTATATAATAAAGAACTAGTTTTCCCAGTAGCATACATAATAACACAGACACAAAAGTTGGAGGTGTTGTGGACAACGAGGAAGGTTGTCAAAGCATGCAGGGGGATTTGGACTATCTGGAAAAATGGGCTGAAAAATGGCAGATGGAATTTAATGAAGACAAGTGTAAGGTCTTACATTTTGGAAGGATATACCAAAGAAGAACATACATGGTCATTGCTAGGGCACTGAGGAGTGCGGTAGAACAAAGGAATCTGGGAAAACAGATACATAGTTCCCTGAAAGTGGCATCATGGGTTGTAAAGCAAACTTTTGGCATACATAAATCTAAGTATCAAACATAGGAGTTAGGATGTTATGGTAAAGTTGTATAAGACATTGGTGAGGTCATATTTAGAGTATTATGTGCAGTTTTGGTCACCTAACTACAAGAAAGATATCAACAAGATTGAAAGAGTGCAGGGAAGTTGTTGCCCAGACTTTAGGAACTGAGTTACAGGGAAAGGTTAAACAGATTAGGCTTTTTTTCCATGGAGCATAGAAGAATGAGGGGAGATTTGATGGAGGTATTCAAAATTATGAGGGGCATAGACAGAGTAAATGTAGGTAGGCTTTTTCCACTGAGGGTAGATGAGATACAAACTAAAGGATATGGGTTAAGGGTGAAAGGGGAAAGGTTTAGGGGGAGCATAAGGGGGAACTTCTTCACACAGAGTGTGAAATGAGATGCCAGCTGAAGTGGCATGCTCAATTTTAACATTTAAGAAGAATTTGGACAGGTACATGGATGGGAGGGGAATAGCCAGCTATGAATTGGTTGCAGGTCAGTGGGACTAGGAAGAAAAATAGTTTGACATAGACTAGAAGCACAGAAGGGCCTGTTTCTGTGCTGTAATTTTCTATGGTTCTATATTCATTTCCTGCAGAACTAATTATGTCCTTCATTGATAATAATAGGGATCACTACAGATGGAAATAAATAAGTAGGTGAATAAAATACATTTTCATCGCTATCCTTTCCATAAGAAACAAAACTAATTGGCCTTTTGTCTTCAATGGGTCCAGATTTTGGAAACAATGTACGGTTATGGCATCATATGTATCTACCTCCCATAAACAACATGCAAAGTTTTTTTTTCCTCTTTATGTTTCTCTTCTTCCTTTTCTGAAAACCTTATCATCATATCGCTCCACATTCTAAACTAACTAATTGCCAGATATTTTCATGCATTTAGAAGTCTGCCATTGGTCATGCAAATTCTCATCAGTAATTGTCAAATCTATCCTTCCCTTGGCAATTTTCTTTCTAAAATGGAACCAGATTATCAATAATCATAGCACAATGATTCACCCTAGCATGACTTAAAGTCATACATTCCTTCCATTGTCAAGGCCACCTATTTTCATGCCAACATTATCTTTGCTTCAGTTCATCTCTTGCTGAAACCCTCAATCCAATTATCTTTCATCTCATTAATTCCAATGAACTCCTTGTAAATCTCCATTTTCTCTTCTCTTTCATCTTAAGATCATCCAAGCCTGTACCCAGATCATAAATTGCAATATTTTAATTTTAAAATTCCAATCTGTTTTCAAATTCTTCCATGCATTCACCCCTCTCTCCCTCTCTCTTCTTACAGTTCTGCAACATTCTGAGAATGGTGAGTGTGGGGGAGGTACAGTTAGTGTAGGGGTTAACACGCTATTACAGTGTAAACAATTCAGTTTCGAAGCCGGCACTGTCTGTAAAGAATTTGTGCATTCCCCCTGGGTCTGTGTGGGTTTCCTCCAGGTGCTCTGGTTTCCTCCCACATTCCAAATAAGTACAAAATTAGAAGGTTAATTTGTCACATGGGTGTATTTGGACAGCATGGGCTTATGGGCTGGAAGGACATGTTTCTAAATTGAAACTGGCACTTTACCTGATTCATTCTCTTGACCACTTCTGAGATTAATAATGTCACTGTTAGGAGCCAAGGTTTGAATATAAAGAGTTCCCCTCCAAAAATCTGTTTCTCTCAAAACTAACTTCTTTGAAGAAGTATCTGCTCCAAAGTTTCCTTACCTGATTTACTATCAAATAAAATTCAAAAATAGATCTGTGCTTTATGATATTTTGAGATGATAAAATCCATTCAATTTACTGATGAATGAAAAATCTAATTCATTGACTGTGGACCAATAGGATCACTCTGCTTTCTTACCAGCATAAACAAGAACGGTGGCTAATTGCATATATTTGGCTATTGAATTATTACAAAAGTAATCCTGTATCTCTCTCCACTGGAAGAGAATCTATTACTACCTGACCTGATAAGTGTTTCCAACATTTTCTGCTTCATTTCAGAGGTTCAACATTTACTTTTCCTTTTATTGTTCTGCAGCATGACACTTGCATGGAAAACGTAGATAAGCAAGTCGGCAATTTGCTATTTCAAGTTCAAAAACATCCTTTAGTGGTCTGACTGACATTAATATTCTATGAACTTAAGTTGGAATTAAAACAGATACGAGAGACACTCATAATGTTAGTTGAAATGTTAAAGTCATTCTTTGATGAAAGCAAAACATCACCAGGATATTTTTCTTAAAACCAATTTCCTTGATCACGCATTTACGTATTTGCTCCAAAATCTCCTTACATGTTTCACTATCAAATGACATTTGAAAACACTCCTGTGTTTATACTCCCAACTTTACCTCACAACAAGTGAAGTGAAGCTAAGTAGTGCCCTTCAAGTTACTTCCTGATTAATTCTGTTAATTACATGATTCTGTTAACTGCATGATTCTGTTAATTAGAAAATGTTATGGATTTGGAACCAATGCCAAAATGCTGACCCAATGTTCCTTAAAAGTTCCTGTCATTAACTCGCCTTCCTGGTGTTGTTTTGCTTTATTCGAGGAAGGTGTTTAACTTTCCATACTCCTTCCGAAGTTCCATGAGCTGTGATTGCTGCCTTTTGCAAACGGCTGGGAAACTGGTACTCGTGAGACCATTTTTGCAGGCATTAATTGTCAAACACAGAAATGAAGGCATTGGTTTTTTATGTGCTGTTGGTCTCTTGCCTGGTCAAGGACTCATCAATGACAATTAGGAAGCATTACATTGCAGCAGTGGAAGTGAACTGGGACTACAGGAACAGCAATCTCCTTGGAACTGAAAACATGAGGTAAGTGATAAAGTTTGTTCTCAGGTAATTTAAGTATGGTGTACCAATACAACACTCCCAATATCACAGACCTACCAGATGGGATGGCAGTTGTCATTGTATTTAGCATTTTTCCCGAAGAAGTTAGGGAAGGAGCAAGGATATCTGAGTTTAGATTAATAACTTGTTGAGACATTCCATTCAAATTTTTGTTCTGCCCATCCAAAGAGTGCTTAATAAGGTAGGAAAGTAGAGTTATTTATTTTTTTGATGTAGTTAATTGTTTGCTGTATTTATGCATTGCTTTCATGAAAGGCATGGAACAACAGGAGAAATACAGGTCTGCACTCGTACAATGATCAGTAAATACAATCAACCCAGGCTGGTGAGGGACAGGAGTCTAACTGAAATGTCTATCCTTGCTGTTTGGCTTTGAGGGCTGTTTTTAGAAACATTGGTTAATCAGAAGTAATGAAGAATGCAGGTTTACCCTACCAGGAGAATAGAAATAAATATTTAAATGTTGCTTTTGTGCAGGTCACAGTTTACTCCCACAACCACCACTCAATACAGGAAAGCAGTTTTTATGGAATACAAAGATTCTTCATTTCTCATTCCAGAAGAAAAGCCCACGTGGATGGGTAAGATATGTTTTCACCTGGGGAGAATCAACATGGTATGACGAGATTAGCAATTTGCTTCTTCAGAGTTGGTCCAGGGAACAGTCCAATTAACTATTCCTTGGTCTTTGATGGGCATTGATGTGGGACATATATTACTGGTTGCTGGATGGGCTAAATCCAGGCTGAGACCAATCTACACTCAGATTCATAGCCCTCCTGTCAAGGAATTAGGCCAAAGTGTATAAATGTTGTTAAATTAAAGGCATCAAGCAACTTACTATTTTTTATATATATTTAATTAAAATGTGAAAAAAATCTTTTTATAATTTTATGGATTAGAAAATATTATTCTGAATGATTATAACTGGCTATATTAAATCACTCTCAGACATAAAGCAAGGTTTGTTTCCAGTCAGGAATATTTTTTGTTTTAATAGAATTCTCTTTACATTTTTAACTTTTTAATTTGATGTACTTGTTTTCCTCTTCTTCATTTTCTCTGGCCCCATCCCCTCTGCAACTCACCAACTCTGATCACTCTCATTTACACTTTGAAGTTGAACAGCTTTACCCTAGTTCTATCAAAGTCTAAAACCGTCCGTTCAGAAAGAAGGCCAAGCGTGACATTCCTTCCAACATTTCCCGAGCACCCTTCTTAGGAAAATGTCTGAGGCTTACCACAACAGAATCTTTAAGTCACATGACTGAAAAAAAGTAGCTGAGCCACATAAGCCTGAATCCCAAACTGATAATCCTGTACTGTAGTTCAAGGTACCAGACAGATTTGTCTGCTATTAGTTGCATTCTCAAAGTAGACCTTTTCATCGTGCGTTGCTTCTTCCTCCCTCCCCCTCTGCATGCACACATGCGCACGTTTGTGTGTGTATAAATCCCCCTGCAGCTTGTGTGAGACCCAGAGCAGCTGAGCCCCTCGATGGTCCGCTGCCATGGTCGCCATCCTGTAGGGGTGTCTCCTCTGCTTCATCTTCTCAATGTTCTCCCCATTTCTGGTGCCCTGTTCTGGTCCACTGCTCCCTGGAGTCTGCAACCCTCATGGCTGTTCCCAGCACAGATGCCACCATCTTGGACTCAGAACACCGCACCATCAGTTCCTTTAACAGGCCGTCTAAAGCCTATAAGGAGATGTTGACATTAGGACTGGACAGTTGAACCCTTCACAGTAGCACAGTATCTCCACTCTCCCTGATCTTCGTCCCCATTACAAAACCATTAATGCTGCTCTGGCAGTGCCACCCTTTTTTTTAAATACAACATATTCTGGAAATAGTCAGTAGGTAGGGAAATAACTGTGGAGGAAAGACCAGAGTTAACATAGAACATTACAGCACAGTAAAGGCCTTCAACCACAATGTTATGGTGACCTATATATATCTAAAGTAAATTCTAAACCATCTATACCTCATAACCCTCTATTTTTCTTGCATCCATGAGCCTGTCCTCAAGACTCTTAAATGTCCCTATTGTTCCACCCTCCACCAACACCCTGGAAATGCATTCCAGGCACCTAAAACTCTCTGTAAAAAACTTACCTTTGATGTCTTCCTCAAACCTTCCTTACTGGTGTTTGCTACTTCTGCTCTGGGGGAAAAAGCACTAGCTATCCACCTTATCTATGCCTTTCATAATCTCATAGACCTCCATTAAGTCTCCTCTCATCCTTCTTCGCTCCAAAGAGAAAAGCCCTAGCTCTGATAACATGGCGCCATAACATATATTTTCCAATCCAGGCAACATCCTGGTAAATCTCCTCTGCACCCTCTCCATTGCTTCTACATCCTTCCTGTAATGAGGTACAGAAAGCCATGTGTTCCTGACCATGATTCAAATTGCCACAGAAGCCGACCTCAGTTAAAACCTTGCATCGTCTCTCTTCGATTTGGTTCAATTTGAGTCCTAACTTGCCATGAAAACTTCTGCCAAGAAAATTAAAAAAGTTTCCTTCTACTGTCAATCCATTAGCTAATGTTTCCTCTCAGAGAAGCAAGAAAAAAATTAATATAACAAACAACATAAATACTTTCCTTGGTCTCTGCTTAAAAATGTCACAGATGTTGTTATCTGTGTTTTGTTAACCCATGTTTATGCATTGTTGCCTAGAATTTGTTTTTTTTTTAACTTACTCTCAGTTTCTGACCCCAAAGCCACATTGACATGCTTGTCTTGAGGAGTGATCACTGAATTTTAATCACGAGATGAAAACTAACTAATTTCACCTCCCAGTTCATGGTAATGAGGCAGATTGCAATGCTCAAGCCAATACACTGGCTAACATCTGCCTATCAGAAGCAAGCAATTTTGGAAAATTTGAAGTAATTCAATTTGAAAATAGCAATGCAGTGAGGTATCAGAATCAAAATAAGTAATGCTTAGAAATATAAGATAAGCTCATTTTCCCTTAAAGATATCTGATCATTGTGTCTTAATTTTTTATTGCAACTGTCCCATTCGTTGTAAAATATATTGGAATCAGAAGTGATATCTGCAGTTCATTGTTCATTCAGAAATCTGATGGCAGCAGGGAAGAAGCTGACCTTGTTCCATTGGTTTCTTGACTTCAGGCTCCTGTACCTTTTCCACATGGTACCAGAGTGAAGAGGGCATGGCCTGGGTGGTGGGGGGTCCTTGAGGATTGAGGCTGTTTTTTTAAGACACTGCCTCTTGTAGATGTCCTCAGTGGAGTGAAGTCTGGTGCCTGGAATGTCACAGGCCAAGTTAACAACCCTCATGAGTTTTTTCCTGTCTTAAACTTTGGTGCCTCCATACTATACTGTGATGCAACCAGACAGAATGCACTCCACAGTTTATCTGTAGAAATTTTCAAGAGTGTTTGGTGACATACTGAATCTGCTGAAACTCCTCATGAAGTATAGCTGCTGGCAAGCCTTCTTCATGATTGCATCAACATGGAGGTCCCAGGAAAGATCCTCAGAGATGTTGACATCCAAGAATTTGAAGTTCTTGACATTCTCCATATAAACCAAAGATCTCCTCCTTGTTTGGTCACAAGATTATATCCAATTATCCTGATAAACCTAAACAAATAATGAGACAGAATGACCTTTTGAACTACCTAGCCATGAATTGTTTAACTCCATGTGCCTTGTCCCAAGGTAACTAGTGTCCTAAGATTTAAGTGAATTTTAAGGTCTTTCCTCTTTTCCTTGAACTTGGACAATAAATCAATTGCTCTGCAGTGATGGCCCAAGTGGAAAGATAGCTCCAAGCTCTTCTTGTAAACAATGAATAATTTGTGAAGTAGTTCATGGCCATGTTCCAAAAAGCTCAGAAAGACTTGTTGACAGAAAAATTAATGGAAATATCTGGGAAATTCTGAGTTCTGAGGCAATTTTATGTATCTCAGCTATTTGAAATGTATTTCACTAACATTTATAATACTTCATTGTTTATTTTTCTGTTTTTTTTCTAATATCTAAGTTCTTTGAGTTCCTTTCTTACACAATCCTCACAATACCAAGTGTATATCTAATAGATTATTTTCTTTAGTTGAAGTTCATAGATAAATATTTGGCATATTGAAGGTTTCCCTTACATGGATTAGGAAGTACACAGAATACTACTTGGATCCTGTGATGTTCCTTTTATTACAATAAAGAAACAACTAGATTTATTAATTAAGCAAACACACTAAAGACAGAACACCCACATGCCAGACCCCCATGTGGAGGCACCCATTTTCAATCTATCCAAGATGCAATAGCATTCCCAAGATGCAACATTCCCTGGATGCAACACACACCATCTCTGACTCCTCCTGGTGGTAGCACTCTATCACTACAGGTCCTTCTTGTCTCCTGCTTTGACTTGTGTTCACAAGGGATATTGGATGCAATTTAATAACCACACAAGGAGGAATAAATCAAAGCAATGCAAGAATTTTAATCAGGAATTGTATAAACTTAATCAAATTTTTACCTTTACTAAATTACTTAATACTACTCAGCTGTACCACAATATCCGCATATTCCTGTCTCATATTACTGTCTTTTCTAGGAATTCTTGGTCCTACAATTCGAGCAGAGGTTAATGACAAACTTATCATCCACTTTAAGAATTTAGCATCACGGCCCTACAGCATTCATCCATTTGGGATCTCCTATTGGAAGATGTCTGAAGGTGAATCCAAATTTAATTACATATTATCCTTTGAGATTAATGGCTCCGAGCGAAAAGACACAATGAGTTCCTACCAAAACTTGCAGCTGCCATATCAAAGCCTGCTGTTTAAGGACTGAGCAATCATCCTGGTCTGGGTATGAATGACTGCATGAGTGCACATCAGCCTTTAATTTTAACTTTTACAACATAAAATGGTTTTGGCACTTCAAATTTTTAGACATGATGTTAAAGGATCTTAGACATAACCTTTCATCATGTCTCATCTGAATGCAACTCATGAAAAAAGTACCTTTGAAATCATTAAAGATATAATCTTCATGCCCCTTAAGGAACTCAATTTTTTATTTCCATTTTTTACTCTTCAAGGGTTGGATTGGACATGCAGTATAATAAATGATGACAAACGGGTTTACAAGTCATAACAGTGATGGAAAGTACGCTTATATTCAGGTCAAGATTTAAACCATATTGAGCAAACTGAAAAAGAATTCACTGAGGCTATAATGTGAATGGTAGGGGTCTTGCAAGTAAAAAGAGGGACCTCAGAGAACAAGACCAAGGATTCATGCAGGTGCAACACAATTAAATAGGAGGTGAAGAAGACATATTGGAAACTTTTCTTCAATAACTAGACATTAGAATATGAAAGCATGTTATGGTACAACTTTTTAAAACATTGGTTTGGCCACAGCTAGAGTACTGAGTTCACTTCTGATCACCACATATATGTAGCACTGGAGATGATATGGAGGATGTTGTCTTGAATGGTGCATTTCCATTCTGAAGAGAGAATGGAGAGGCTTTTGTTTTCCTTAGAATGATGGGGACTGAGGGAGGACCTAATAGAGATTGAGAAAATTATGAAAATGGGATATAGATAGGGTAGATAATTGGAAACATTTCCACATTGTGGATGGGTCTGAAATGCCTATGCCCAAGGCAAGGAATTAGATGTTTAGAAGATTTTTTTTTGTCAGGAAGTTAATTTGAACCTGAAGTGCACTGCCTTATTACTTAAGATATATCCAAACAAGCATTCAAATCTCCAAGTCATAGAAGATGGTAGACCAAGAGTTAGTAAATTGGAGTGCTATAAATAGATACAGTACTTGATAGAATGGACATAATGGGCCTGTTTCTGTGTTATATGACTATTATTTCATTGTTCATTTAATGCAGCTCACAATATTCAGGAGTATTTCTCATTCCATTGTAAATTGAGCAAATATTTCAAATTTAAAATATTAGTCAACCATTTTAATGGTGTAGATATTTTGCTGAGCATCAGAATCACATTATATTTCCTTTGGTTTCTATTTTCACCAAACCCTTTTTTATATTTTGTTATTAATGAGGTACATTCTGTATTAAAAGGGGCCGCTTACAATGACCACACTTCCACATATGAAAAGAAAGATGACATTGTGGTACCTGGAGGTGAGTATATCTACATCTGGGACATAAATTGGAACCTTGGTCCAACGAACGGTGACTCCAGCTGCCTTACCTATGCCTATTCTTCGCGTGTGGACCCTATGAGGGATTTCAACTCTGGTTTAATTGGAGCAGTGCTTGTGTGTAAACAAGGTGAGTGTGAATAACAAACGGACAGAGTTCACATTTTAAACTGTTTTGACTGTTATGCTATTCAGAATCATGCATTCCAGCATAGAGCAGCATTGTTCTCTGAAATGTTACTAGATAAAATTTCTTAAGCAAAATTCACTTCTCCTTTCCCTAAGATAGAGGTAAGATCCTCTATCTTACAGAGTGACAATACTGAACTTATTTATGGATTTATAGTTTGCAGATATTCATCTTTAGCTGCCAGTTAAAACAATTTTAGATGAATAAATATCTCAATTATATATATATATATATATTATGCATTTTTCTGTAAAAAATAAAATATTCTTAATTTGAAAAGAGTCACTTTCTTATAATTTCTTCTCCAGGAACTCTAAATCAATTTGGAAAGCAGATCAATCGCCAAGAGTTTGTGCTTTTGTTCTCGGCCATTGATGAAAGTAAAAGTATGTACCTTGAAACAGATAGAATTAAGTATAGGATTCCTGGTGCTCGGAAGACAAAAGGAGTGATGTACTCAATCAATGGCTATGTTAATAGTTCCTTACCAGGTAGGTACAAACACATTCCATAGGCTAGTGATGATGGCAAATTATTACTAATTTGTGAAATTAGATTCGAACACAAACAGTAAGTAAAGTCTGATGGAATGAAGCCTCATATCTCAAGGGTGTTGGAGTGAAAAATTGATGACTGATTTGTTATTTGTACAGGTCTTTGGCAAGAACTGTGAACTTGGACATGGCAGCTCTGGGAAAGGATAATGACCTTGGCAGGGCCTTCTCACACACATTCTCCAGATGTTGTTGTGGTTTGGACATTTTAAATTGTGAGGAGAAGGAAGGGAAGATCTAGAGTCCATTGGCTTCCAATAGAGAAAATCAGAGATTCAGGGATTATCAAGGAGGCAAAATGGAGGAGCACAGAGATCTTATTCTCTTGTAGAGCAGAAGAGAATTACAGAATTGAAGAGGGATGAGCCTCCAGAGAGTTTGCAAACAAGGAAAAGAAATTTAAAATTGAAACACTGCTCTACCATGAACCAATATACAGGTTAGCAAAGTCATAGGTTGATGGATACACAGGACTTGACACAAGCTAAAATATCAGCTGTGGAGTTTAGTGTAACCTTACATTTATGAAGGATGAATGTTAGACAGCCAGCCAGATGTGCATTGGAAAGGACAGCCTCTTTTATAGAACAGTAGATAACAAACTGTAAAGTGTTATGCATGTGTGATTTTGAAAAATGACCTAGATGGAGAAGTGGAAGGATGGGTCAATAAGTTTACAGATGGATAGTGTTGAAGGTTGTCAAAGGTTACAAAATGATATAGACAGGATGAAGAGTTGGGCAGAAAAGTAGCAGATGGAGTTCAATCCAGATTAGTGTGAGGTAATGCCTTTTGGAAGGTCAAACCTGAAGGCTGAGAACAGGGTTAATGGTTGGATACTTAACAGTGTGGAAGAACAGAAGGACTTTGTGGTCCACATCCATACAGCTCTTAAGGTTGCTGTGCAGGTTGATAGGATGGTTAAGAAGGACCATGGGATGCTGGGCTTTATTAGTCAGGGGATTGAGTTTAAGAGGTCATGTTTCAGATCTACAAATCTCAGGTGAGACAATATTGTGTTCAGTACTGGTCACCTTATAGTAGGAAGGATGTGGAAACTACAGAGAGAGTGCAGAGGAGATTTGCCAGGATGTTGCCTGGATTGGAAATTAAATCTTATCAGGCAAGTTTAGCAGAGTTTTTTAGAGCACAAAAGGATGAGAGGTGACTTAATAGAGGTCTACAAAATTCTGAGAGATATAAATAAGACAGTCAGCACCTTTTTACCAGGGAGGGAGTACCACCAGAGGACACCTGCACAAAGTGAATGGAGGAAAGTTGAGGGGAAATGTCAGGGGTAAGTTTTTTTTAATTACATAGAGTTGTGGGTGCCTGGATTGCTTTTCCAGGAGTGGTGGTGGAGGCTGGAACATTAGCGGTATTTAAGAGACTCCTAGAGAGGCACATGGATGAAAGAAAAATAGAGGATTATAAGGTAGGATTTAGTTTTTTTTTGTTATTAATATACAGGTTGCCAAAACATTGTGGGCTAAAGGGCAGTATTGTGATGAAGCCTTCTACATATGTTCTATCTCTTCACTACCAGCCTGGAGAGTGCCAGCTGCTTCAAAGATCATAGCCACAGTCCCCTTCACAGCCACTTGTAATGCAATCCTTGCCCTTCTCTGAAGCTGAAATTGTGGCTGCAGTAACTGGTGCACATTGAGAAGTACAGAACTTTCAGCTGTTCATTGAGATCCATTCAGAGAATTTCTCCCTGAAAATGCTGGATGCATCTGGTTTACTGTTGTTACATGTCATCGTCCTCCACTTCCACAAGCTAGACTGAAGTTATTCACTTTAGTGACTGAAGGCCCTCTGTCACCAAGTAGGGCAAAGGCAGCCGTGCAAGAGAACACCATCACACACCAGTTGCCCTGAAAACATTTCCGACACTTTTAATCATATTTTGTATTATTGTTCAGTATTTCCTGAAAATTCTAAACAAAATAAGGACTTTAAACTGGTGTAGATGAACAATATTTTGTCATTGTTTAGTTTATAATATGGGTACTACTCACAGATGGAAAACCTTGAAATTTACGATCACATTCAGTTTGGCACTGAACATTCCAACATTACTCAACCTTCCAACCTGAAGCATGGAATCTTTGTTAACAATGCAAATGATTAAATTTTGCCTCCACTATAATCAGTCCAATTCATATCTTCAAATGTTGTCACTGCCTTTTAGATTTGAATATTTGCAAAAACAAACAAGTCAGTTGGCACTTAATAGCTATGGGCTCCACTCCAGACCAGTACTCAATTTACTTTGGTGGATATGGCCTTCTACTGCGTGACCACAGAGTTGTTTCGATTGAACTGGCTCCAACTGCATTTGCAACAGCTGAGATGGTTCCCAGTTATGAGAATAAGTGGTTATTAACCTGTCAAAATCCAAACCATCAACAAGGTAAGGATAACAGCAAGACCACGCCATGAAGGCAGTATCAAGATGAGTAATATCTGGCCTGAAAGAGAAGGAATGGCACCATAAGAACTCATTTTAGCACATGCATTGTAATTTTTATAATTAAAATTTTCCTTTATGCAAAAGGTTTGTTTCTCTGTATTAAACCCACTGGTATAAAGGGCATAATGGGACAGTAAAAAAGAAGATAATGAGGTAATAAATTCTTGGATAAATCTACTATCTATAGCACCTGGGTTATAGGCTTCACTTCTGAAATTCAGCGTTCCATTGAAATTAATGGACGGAATTTTGAAAGTGAAAAGCAAAGCTACTATATTGCATGAGTAACAAGTATAAACATATACCTTTGATATCATCCTGTGTAATTATGTCCTGTTACTAGTTTTTTAAAAATCAGGAAATATTCTATTTGGTCAGCATTTTAAAAAAACTTCAGTGTGAGTGGAAAAAATAATCTGCAGTTTCCGAACCTGGTGAGAACAGATTGACTTTATGTTTTGGTGGTGAGAGCATGCAAAAAATTCAAGGAGCAAATTGCCACATTTACTGTCCTGTGCTTTCAGCAAGAATTTGGGCATGATATTGGATTTGGTTCGGTTTTCCAAAATTTTGCAGGACCATGTTGATACACTATCAAAAGGCTGGAATTGCAGAATGACAGGCTTTTAATGCCATAAGACTTGGACACTCTTCTGGCCCTATCCCAGGACTCATGCTGAGGGAGGGACTTGGGATAACCTCCTTTGTAATGATAGTGATCATGTTTGCAAAGCAACTAGCAATGCCTTACTGTTTGAATAGACTTGGCTGCCAGCAGGGGGCTGACACACAGTATGCAGAGCTGCAATGGAGACTTTCAGCCTCATGGCCTGCCTCATGGTGCTGTGTACAATAACTTTAAAGTAAAGAACCTTTTCCTTCGTCCATGTGTTGTCTTAAGAACTCGCACATATGAATACAAGATGAAACAGTCTTTATTAGGTGATTCCAGGGGGTGGAGTCACCGAGGGAAGGCAAGCCAGCCATACATATGGCCACAGTGCCAGTAACATAGAAACAGCATACAGTGATGTATCACCACATGTCTGATGCCATCTCTTTTAAGAGTAAACACTGAGATTTGACTTTATAATTTTAACAAGAATTGCTTGATAAGACTATGTCTGACTTTGCGCATTGGGCACAATTGATCAAACCAGGCTAGTTGATCATGTTAATGATGACTGTTGGGCATTCATATGGCACAAGGGTACTTTGTTAAAGATATTCATTGAATGAAATTTACTTAATCAGATGTGTGAGTGAAAAGAAGGTTTTGTTTTCCAAACAAGTGATACATGAAGCATTTACAAATTTTGCTTTTGCTACTCGTCTATTATAACAGCTGGGATGAAAGCCTACTTTAATATCGAAGGAACCTGTGAGGACGACATTGAGAAAATAACTGAAGCAGAAGATACAGAGGATGGTTACAATAATGAAACATATGAGGATGATGAAGAAGATGAACAGGACTTCAAAATGACAATTAAATATATGTTACGGACAACTGTTACCAAAAGTAGGTCAATGGAATGGATTTATTACATTGCGGCTGTGGAGTGTGATTGGGATTATGCTCCAACTATTCCAGATGATGTGAGCAGGTATTGTACTTATTTCCTTCATATATTCATTGCTATGTCTTAGGTGCATGGTGATGTGACATTCGGGAGAGAGCTACAGCATTGGAGCTGAGGGTCACATCTTCTAGAATATTATCTCCAGCAGTTGATTCTTTTGTAGGAAGGGTCCAGCATGGTGTCTCTAAAACTATATCAGTGCTATGTATCTAAGACTTACAGGCTGTCCAACTTTAAGGACTAGAGCACCAGCAGTCACAGCATACTGGGGATCAGAGAAGGATCTTCAACTGTGAGGAAATGAGCTGAAACTTACTGGCAGATTATTCTCTGTATCAATGATTATCACTGTTATTACAGTAACTAAATGACGAGGCAGCTCTGAAAGAAGAGTAATTGAAAAGATGGTAAATATACCCCCGTATTGTAGGAGATAATATCAATGTAAGTCCTTGGTCCCAGAGGTCACTTTGGTCTCAGACTCTAAGTTTGCCATTGAACAGTCTGACAGAGAAAAGGAACAGAAACCCACAATTGATCTCCACCCATGATCAAAAAATGCCAATGAACTGAGAACCCAACAAAGAAACATTAAACAAAATGGGATTAAATGTAAGGAAGCCTAAAGATTTGTGGTTACTTGATGCTGAAACTTGCTACATATTTCAATTTTTTTTTAACTTTTAGAAACTTAAGAGCGAAGTATCTGGAGAAAGGGCCGCATCGTATTGGGAAGGAGTATAAAAAGGCAGTTTACGTCGAGTATACTGACCATACCTTCACAATCATCAAACATAAACCAGAATCAGGGTCATCAAAAGGGATTCTTGGCCCAGTTCTACGTGGAGAAGTTGGAGATCGCTTTAAGGTAGAAATCTCCAATATATTTGGAAAGGTTTTAATGGTAGTGGTGTGGGAATGCCAACTTGGGTATCTATCAACTATGAATGGAAACATAATTTTTTTAGAATGTTTCATTTGGTAGAGTTAGAATCTTTTTTTAAAGATAACCCAATGTCATGCTTCTCAATAGAAATCATTTGGTTTGAAACAGTTTATCTTCAAGATTTTCTTCCAAATGTGAATTTCTTTTGGCAGTAGTAGTTTGAAATCTCAAATGATTTATCAGATCAGGTGCCTGTTATTCAAAGATAATGTCGTGTTATTTCTTATGAATGGATGAAGTTAGTAAGCGACAGCTCATTGAAGAACATTGCAGGTGATTAATCTCTTTTCTCCACACTGACAGAGATACATCCTTGTGCTTCCATCATTGAATACATTCAGGGCAACTTAAACATCAGGATCACCATTAATTATAGAAATACCTGCCATTAATGTATTTTATTTCACTGTGTAGTTTAAATGTTAATTTATTACCCATTAATTATGACCCATGTTTGAGCCTCTGCTCCACTCCTGAAATGCTATCTTACCTACACTAGTACACCCATCTGATATTCCTTTGCGGCTCCAGGAAGGGAGGTGAGAGGCTGTTGTGGCCCTTCTCTTGAAATGCCCATGGTAAGTCAACACCTGCTTATTTTTGATGCCTGGATGCCCTGGCTGTGGACTGCAATCAGCCTATAACTAATTAGCTGGCTAATTTAGCAGCACAGGAGTGGGCACCATCTCCAGCCTCATCACTTCCAATGTGCTGATGGCCCCCTTGCTGCGGCTTGCCACCTTAACTTTACAGACTGAGACTATGCGTCCTCTTTAATCTGGCCTTCTTATGACGCTGTTAGCCTCTACCCACACTATGCACTAGCCAAAATTCTCCAGTATTTTTAAAGCAATCTGACGGCAGTTTTGCACACATGGTCAATGATAAGTTTTCGATGTCAAGTCTTTTAATTTCAATCTACTTGTCTGTGAAGCTACAAACCTATCCCACACTACTTGATTCAATGTAATGAAAAGTTGTTCAACACCATTTTACTACTGCTGATTGTCTCCCTTTACCTTTGGATTCCGATCCAAAAGATGGAGCTGTCTGCAGTGTCTGAGGGTTTGGGTTAAAGTGTTTCTGCAATCTCTGTAATCACATAATATATTTTACCTGATGCCAAGTGGTCTCTTAAAGAGGCAAATGTATCTAAGGCCACTTTTCTACATTCTCATGTGGCTTTGGGTTTGATGAGGCTTCACTCTCACTCTCTGAATGGTATCTCCATCCATTGTGTATACAAACTGAAGAACTACCACACTTTATCACAGAGACAGGCCTCCTTATGCAGCTGGATTAGGTCTGTGCTGCCACTTCGCACTATCCAGGCTTCAGCAAATGTAAGTTGGAACTTAACAATGCCAAACACTAGCCTTTAAATAACTCTAATCTTGACCATCATCACTTCCACTCTGCACATTAGTATTGAATTGTGATGGATTGTTTAATATATCTTCTTTGGCTTGGCTTCGCGGACGAAGATTTATGGAGGGGGTAAAAAGTCCACGTCAGCTGCAGGCTCGTTTGTGGCTGACCAGTCCGATGCGGGACAGGCAGACACGATTGCAGCGGTTGCAAGGGAAAATTGGTGGGTTGGGGTTGGGTGTTGGGTTTTTCCTCCTTTGCCTTTTGTCAGTGAGGTGGGCTCTGCGGTCTTCTTCAAAGGAGGCTGCTGCCCGCCAAACTGTGAGGCGCCAAGATGCACGGTTTGAGGCGTTATCAGCCCACTGGCGGTGGTCAATGTGGCAGGCACCAAGAGATTTCTTTAGGCAGTCCTTGTACCTTTTCTTTGGTGCACCTCTGTCACGGTGGCCAGTGGAGAGCTCGCCATATAATACGATCTTGGGAAGGCGATGGTCCTCCATTCTGGAGACGTGACCCATCCAGCGCAGCTGGATCTTCAGCAGCGTGGACTCGATGCTGTCGAGTTAATATATGGACAGTACTAAAATGTATGCCTGATTTATTTGAGATTCTTGGGACTTGCGCATACACACAACATACATGTGATCAAATCAAGTTCAGCACAGTGGTTCAACAGGTCATGCTGTTGCCTCACAGCTTTAGCAATCTGGGTTTGAATTCAATCTCCAGCGCTGTCTGTGAGGAGTTTGCACATTCTCCCTGTACCTGCATGGGTTTCTTCCAAGTGCTCTGATCTCTTCTCACATTCCTAAGGTGTGCTAATTGGTGGGTTAATTGTCTATTGTAAATTATCTCTAATGGAAGAGAGTGGTGGGAAAATCAGAGGGAGTTGCTAAGCATGTTAGAGAGAAACAAAGCAGAGGAATGGGACTGATGGGATTGAGCCAGGAGCTGGCGTGAACCCAAATGGATGAATGGCCTCCTCCGTCATAAAGAAATATAAAATGTAAATACATGAAATATAGCAATATACTCTAAAACTTGAATTATATGATTGTTTTATTGGGATTTAATGCATTATTTAAAGTCATCATGACCTTGATACCCACGTACTGTTTTAAACATGCCATGACCCTGTTTCCCACACTCATTTTAAACTCACTGGATCTAATGGAGAATTTATTACACACTATATACCATCAAAGAAAAAATGTGATTTAAATGTATGCTGGAGTATTTCTGGGGGTAATATCTAGTAGTCCAGCAAAGTCTCTATAAAATATGTAAATACAGTGTATGAACCATACAATAAAACCCAGCTAAATTACTGGAGTTGTATTTACCTATGCTATGGTCTTGAGGTTGAAATTGTCATTTGTGGAAGATTTACATGGCAAGGTATGGAAGAATACGGACCTAATGAGGTCAAGTGGGATTAGTACTGATGGGCATAAAGGTCGGCATGAACAACATGGTCTGAAGGTTGTACAACTCTATGACCCCATGAACAAAAATCCCACTCAAAAATGTGGAGAAAAATTTCCCGTGGGTATGAAGACTAGCAATGTGCTCTTTTTGGGTAAACCAATCTTCAATTGCATTGCATTGTACTTTTAGAGTTGTGAGTAGATTTGTAGCCTATCAACCTTAAGAGGATTTCATTAATAGTGAGACTATCCATGCATCCAAAGTCAGCTACCCATTGGCAAGAAGAATTGACGCTATCCCAACCATTACATTGGTTAGGGCAGTGGTTCTGAACCTTTTTCTTTCCTCTCACGTACCACTTTAAGCATTCCCTACACCACAGGTGCTCTGTGATTAGTGAGGGATTGCTTAAGGTGGTATATGAGTGGAAAGAAAAAGTTTGAAAACCACTGTTTTAATCGTACCTCATTGACTCTTTATGTGCACAGTTTCATAGCTCCAAAGGAACTGGGCCAATGAGAATTTTTCTCAAGCAAAATATTTCAGTAACAATTGGGTCTAGAGCAGAGATTCTCAACCTTCCCTTCCCACTCACATATCACCTTAAGCAAACCCTTACTAATCACAAAGCACCGATGGCATAGGGATTACTTAAACTGGCATGTGAGTGGAAAGAAAAAGGTTGAGAATCACTGGGTTAGGGTTTGAATCCTTAGTCCTGGCCCTAATTTCCACAGATATTCATTTTAGTTAGACACAATTGATACTTTTTCATCCTTAAGTGAGCCTCCTTTTTTTTAAATCATGCAGATCATTTTTAGGAATCTTGCCAGCAGACCATACAATATTATTCCACATGGACTAACCGAAATAAAAATGGAAGGAGCTGAAGGTAAGAAGGAAACAACAAGTTTCATACTATTCTTGCTGGGAAAGTATTGTACTGCTTCCAGATTCGTAATTGACACCCATCTGTAATTATAAAAATATATATTTCTTCCAAATTAATCAAATTACCAAAAACCCTCAAATACAATTAAAAATGAAACCAGAAGCAGCACATGATAGGTAAATATTAAGTTTCAAGTTTACATTTATTGTCATTTACAATAACATACAGATGCAATGAAAATCTCCTAGCTGCAGCTCCCATACTGCATAAAGGAAAATAAATTATAATGCAAAAGGAAAATGATATAATAAATATTTACAATTAATCATATTGCAAAAAAAAAGATTTGAGTCAGTTCTGTGTGTCAAGGGTTTTAAATAAATGAATGCACAATTGTCTGGTAACTGATTGGTCATGCATGGGGCAAAAAAAAAACAGGCATGAGGTCATTGTAAAACAAAAGGAAATGCACCGCCTTTACCTGATTTGGCCAACAAACAATCCCTAAGTCATAGTAATGTACATGAAATTGATTTTTAACACTATCTGAAACTCACCAGCCAACCACGTGGTTCAAATGTATTAAGGGACTGGTAACTTCTGCTGCTCCAGCTGCTAATGTATAAATTAAATTTACATTCTGTTCTTATATCTGTAGTTTGGCTTGCTCTGTAAGTTTTTAGGGAAATGCTATTTCATTAAATATCTTCCATAATTATGCATAATTGAAAAAGAGTCAGCCATCAGGCCATTTCAGATAGCCCAAAAGTTGAGATGTAGAGGCAGAGAAACTCCAGCAAAATGTATAATCACCTACCTTTCTGAATGCAGAGGCAGTCTCCGAGCTGCATATTCTAACCCCTCTCCGAGAGGGATAATCTCCACAGTGCAGCCCTCCACAGATCAATCTGAATGTACAGCCGCTCTAAGTGGATGTTTAGGGGCAGGGTGATGATGCCATCAATTCGCGATCCATCTCCCGACTCATCCCTCTCCCTCCAAGTCAAGGGCAGTGGGAGCCATCGGGGCAGCGAGGCAGCAGGGACTGTCAGGGCAGTGGGGGCCAGTGGGGCAGCGGGGGCTGCCAGCGGGGGCTGGTGGGGCAGCGTGGACCATCAGAGCAGCAGGAGCTGTCAGGGGGAAACCGGTGTGGGTTGGGACTGCCACACTGGGCCACTTTGGTCTTCGGGGCCGCTCTCTCTGGCTCAAAGTGTGGCAGAGCAATGGCTGTCTTCCCTACCCATAATCCCTCACACAGCTGGAACTGTTCTGGGAACCATAGATCAGCTGTGTGAGGGATTATGGGTAGGGAAGATGGCCATTGCTCTGCCGTGAATTTATGACAGGTGGCGCTACGGCACCAGTCGCCCCACCTCCGTTGGATCTGGAGGGCACTACGAAGCACCTCTGGATAAGAATGGGATGTTGGAGCAATCTTTTAGGGCTGCTGTCTGAAAGGAAAGTTCCCATTTTTCCATCCACTCCGTAGCCAGTCTCAAGGCAGAGGCCCAACATGAAATGGCCTTCTGACAATCAGGTTCATTTATAGAGATTATCCATAGAATCACACATGGTTAATGAAGATTAATTCTGTCTTGCTGAGTCAATGCATTGGCAATTTTTTTTTTGTTCTTCCTTCTAATTCAGACTGGTAACAAAATCTGTTAACTAAGAAAGATTGGATAAATGAGTGAAGAACACATCTTAATGCTTAATGATGAAGATAGCCTCTTAAGAGGATATCATTTTCCTTGATGTTATTTAGGACAGTCCCTAAAGATAATTGTGAAATGCAGATTAGTCTGAGCATTATTTTCAAGTGAAGAGGAGGTAACAGTTGTGCCACCTAATGGTGGACCTGATTTTACATCCACAACTTGTGCCCTTCGAAAATGCAAAAAGTAATGTATTTTTCAAAATTATAATAACAATAATAGACGGTGCAGTTTACGTAGTGGTTAGTGCAACACTGTTACAGCGCCTGTGACCAGGTCTGGGATTCAAATCCTGCGCTGTCTATCAGGGTGTTCTCCCTGTGTCTTCATGGGTTTTCTCCGTAGGCTCCTGTTTCTTCCCACCATTCAAAACGTACCGGTGCTGTAGGTCAATTGGGTGTATTTGGACAGCAGAGGCTCATGGGCCGAAAGGGCCTGTTGCCATGTTATATGCCTACATTTTAAAAAATGTATATGTATATATATTATTTCTATTAATGTGGCTTTATTGATACTCAATCTCTCTTCCCTACTTTTCCACTCAAAAGTTTCAGCGGGGTCTTAAGAAATGAATTTAATATTTTTCAGGCTCAGCCAACAGGTTTACAACTATCTATTAAATACAACAATTTTAATAACTAGGATTGTCGATAAGGCTGTAAAGTAAATAAAAGGGAAAGGGTTCAAATGAGATGAAAGTTGGAAAGTTAAAGTGAAAAGATAAGGCATTAGCAAAATTAGGATTAATAACCAAACTGTATCAAGGCCTAAGAGGCAGAGTATACAAATGGAAGTTTATCTCCAGACAGTGAATATGTGCAGCATTCTTAACATTCCCAAATTGATTAACAGGAAAAGAAATAAATAAGTATGATCTAAGAGTCAATTGGACTTAACTATTCCAGGGTACTTCAATTTTATAAGCGATAGGCTAAAATGGAAAAAGAAGCAGAGTGGCAATGATCTTAAAGAATCAAAGTTGTAGAGAGGAAGGAATTGAGTTCAGAAAATCAAACTGAATCAATGTGGGTTGAGCTAAGAAGCAGTGCATAGCAGAAAATAATGGTTTGATTATCAAAACAGCCCTACACTGCATTGATCTTGGAGGGCATTAAATAAATTGGGAATGAGAGCAGTCCATGGCAAGGGTAACACAATAGTTATGGTTGATTTTAATCCATGTATGGGTTGGACAAAACAATAATTAGGAAGACAATTTCATGAAGTGTTTTTCTAGATCACGCAATTTGTTTAGATTCATACCTTGTGAAATGAGAAAGGGTCATTAATAATCATGTAGTTTTTATGGAAAAGTGATCATAATAAGAAAGCACTTTATGTTAAGATTGAAAGTGATTTAAATTCAATCCAAAACTACAAAGTGTGAGTTGGTTATTAAAGATTGGGAAAGTACCATCAAAAGACATTAGCTGAACAGTTGCTTACAATAGTATGAACAATAATATTACAACTAACATCCCTTTAAGGCTGAAAACCCCAACAGAAAAAGTTATCCAACAGTGTCATGGAAAATAAGTTATAGCAAATTCAAAGTAATCATTTCTAGTGCTGCCAAAAGGAACAGTAACCTCAGGATAAAGAAAATTTCAGAATTAGTAATGTAGGTCCAAGATATCAATGAAGAAATAGAAAGAAATCAAGAATAATCCAGCAAGTAGCAAAGAAGTGGTAAAAGCTCCTGTAAATATGTAAGAAGGAAAAAATTCTCAGAACTTAACATTTCACAATTAAGTCATTAAAAAAAACCTATTTGTGAATCAGGAAACAGCAGCAAATTTAAACAAATATTTTATGTCGAAACTGGAGAACAACTCCTCAAGAGGACCTGGAAGAAATTAGTGAAGGGAAAACATTGTAACATTTTTCCTCTCTGTAGATAGGTGTTATATTCTCTTGAGTTTCAAAAATTGAGAGGCATTTTCATTGGAAAGTACAAAATTCACAGCACACACTCAGGAATGATGTTTTCTCTCTTTGGGTTGTCAGGAATAAATTGCAAAATGAATGCTTAGTGATTCAGGACTAAATAAGAAATTTCTTCAAAAGTATCTCTTGGAATTCTCCATGTGTGATAGTTGTAGAGAAACAATCGCTGAATATATTCAAATGAAGATTAAGGGAATGAATAGACATGGGATTGGTGCAGGAAAGTGGAACTAAGGTAAAAGATGATCCATGGACATTGGGGAGATGATGGAGGGACTGCTTGGCCTACTGCTTTATTTTATTTTCTTCCTTGAGTAGATTGTTAAATATTAAAATTTTGGATTACATCTTAATCATTAATAATTATCAACAGTTGGATGAAAAATGGTAGACACTTTAGGTGCCATCAGACTTCTTCTGGGTGCTGTTTAATCGTTGTTTGGGTTATTTCTTCAGGTCTTAATCCAAGAAATCACGCTGTTCAGCCCAATAGTACAATTACTTATTTCTGGACTGTGGCCCAAAGTGACGGACCCACCAGCTCAGACTTGGGCTGTCTGACCCGATTTTACTTCAGCAACGTGAACATAGATCGTGATATAGCCTCAGGGCTTATTGGGCCTCTACTTATCTGTGCCAAGAACATGCTCGATTCCTTTGCAAGACTGGTGAGGAGGAACCCATTATTAACAATGATCAATGACCAATAAGACGTTTGCAGTTTTAATGATGCCGTTGGTCAGGGGCTGCAGGACGATGAAGGTTGGGATAACCAATTTTATCACGTGGTCGAATTTTAGCCCATTAAATGATTCCTGAAACATTTTATTTTGAAACGAATTTTCAAAGTTAAGGAAGCCATTTTAGGTTCTATTATGTAAAAACATAAAAATGCTGGAGGAAATCTGCAGGTCTCATAGCGTTCATTGGTGGTAAAGATAAGCAACGATTCGGGCCTGAGGCCTTCCTCAAGATATGAGCAAAAAGCAGGCAGGCAACTTAATACAAAGCCTGGCTGAAGATGGAGGAAAGGGCAGGGGGAGGAGCACAGACGTGGATGGAGGACAGGTGAGAATTGATCAGTGGAGGGGGCACCTCTGTGAATGCAGAAGTGGAGGAGACAGAGGGAAAGGGTAAGTGAGACAGAACTAGATATGGGAAAGGGAGATGGGGGGAGGAGCTAACGGAAATTGGAGGTCAATATTAATGCCACCTGATTGAATGGTGCCCAGATGGAATATGAGCTGTTGTACCTCCAGTTTGTGGCTAGTCTCAGTCTGGCAGAAAGGCTAGGGGAGGAGAGAAAAAAGTGCAGGCTTTACTTCCTATGGACGCTGCATGACCTGCTGAGTTCCTCCAGCATTGTTGTGTTTTTACTTCAATCACTGCACCTTTAGACTTTCATGCTTTATTGTTTTTCTTCTTTTTCTTGGTATCTTTTCTTAATTCAATAATTTAGTGTCTTCAACCTACTCTTTTCTCACATCTTTTTCTCCTACCCCTCCTGTCATTATACCAGACCTATTTATACCAGACCTATTTACACCAGACCTATTTACACCAGACCTATTTACACCAGACCTATTTACACCAGACCTATTTACACCAGACCTATTTACACCAGACCTATTTACACCAGACCTATTTACACCAGACCTATTTACACCAGACCTATTTCTTCTCCTTCTTCTTTGGCTTGGCTTCGCGGACGAAGATTTATGGAGGGGGTAAAAAGTCCACGTCAGCTGCAGGCTCGTTTGTGGCTGACAAGTCCGATGCGGGACAGGCAGACACGATTGCAGCGGTTGCAGGGGAAAATTGGTGGGTTGGGGTTGGGTGTTGGGTTTTTCCTCCTTTGCCTTTTGTCAGTGAGGTGGGCTCTGCGGTCTTCTTCAAAGGAGGTTGCTGCCCGCCAAACTGTGAGGCGCCAAGATGCATGGTTTGAGGCGTTATCAGCCCACTGGCGGTGGTCAATGTGGCAGGCACCAAGAGATTTCTTTAGGCAGTCCTTGTACCTTTTCTTTGGTGCACCTCTGTCACGGTGGCCAGTGGAGAGCTCGCCATATAACACGATCTTGGGAAGGCGATGGTCCTCCATTCTGGAGACGTGACCCATCCAGCGCAGCTGGATCTTCAGCAGAGTGGACTCGATGCTGTCGACCTCTGCCATCTCGGGTACTTCGACGTTAGGGATGTAAGCGCTCCAATGGATGTTGAGGATGGAGCGGAGACAACGCTGGTGGAAGCGTTCTAGGAGCCATAGGTGGTGCCGGTAGAGGACCCATGATTCGGAGCCGAACAGGAGTGTGGGTATGACAACAGCTCTGTATACGCTTATCTTTGTGAGGTTTTTCAGTTGGTTGTTTTTCCAGACTCTTTTGTGTAGTCTTCCAAAGGCGCTATTTGCCTTGGCGAGTCTGTTGTCTATCTCATTGTCGATCCTTGCATCTGATGAAATGGTGCAGCCGAGATAGGTAAACTGGTTGACCGTTTTGAGTTTTGTGTGCCCGATGGAGATGTGGGGGGGCTGGTAGTCATGGTGGGGAGCTGGCTGATGGAGGACCTCAGTTTTCTTCAGGCTGACTTCCAGGCCAAACATTTTGGCAGTTTCCGCAAAGCAGGACGTCAAGCGCTGAAGAGCTGGCTCTGAATGGGCAACTAAAGCGGCATCGTCTGCAAAGAGTAGTTCACGGACAAGTTTCTCTTGTGTCTTGGTGTGAGCTTGCAGGCGCCTCAGATTGAAGAGACTGCCATCCGTGCGGTACCGGATGTAAACAGCGTCTTCATTATTGGGGTCTTTCATGGCTTGGTTCAGCATCATGCTGAAGAAGATTGAAAAGAGGGTTGGTGCGAGAACACAGCCTTGCTTCACGCCATTGTTAATGGAGAAGGGTTCAGAGAGCTCATTGCTGTATCTGACCCGACCTTGTTGGTTTTCGTGCAGTTGGATAATCATGTTGAGGAACTTTGGGGGACATCCGATGCGCTCTAGTATTTGCCAAAGCCCTTTCCTGCTCACGGTGTCGAAGGCTTTGGTGAGGTCAACAAAGGTGATGTAGAGTCCTTTGTTTTGTTCTCTGCACTTTTCTTGGAGCTGTCTGAGGGCAAAGACCATGTCAGTAGTTCCTCTGTTTGCGCGAAAGCCGCACTGTGATTCTGGGAGAATATTCTCGGCGACACTAGGTATTATTCTATTTAGTAGAATCCTAGCGAAGATTTTGCCTGCAATGGAGAGCAACGTGATTCAAACTACCAGACCTATTTACACCGGACCTATTTACACCGGACCTATTTACACCGGACCTATTTACACCGGACCTATTTACACCGGACCTATTTACACCGGACCTATTTACACCGGACCTATTTACACCGGACCTATTTACACCGGACCTATTTACACCGGACCTATTTACACCGGACCTATTTACATCAGACCTATTTACACCAGACCTATTTACACCAGACCTATTTACACCAGACCTATTTATACCAGACCTATTTATACCTATTTATCACTTTCGATGAACGGAAAACCATGCATTTTCTCATCCCCTGCGCTCTTCTCAGCTTTCCGCAATGCACAATTTAAAATCTATACTGCATTCTTTTGTAGGAGTACCTACAAAGAAAGAATCCTTCTGTGGATTTAGTGCTTCAACGAGCTCTTTTCAATAGAAGTCAACTAAATGTGACATATTTTTGCATTAGAAAATATATGTGATGAGAGTTTATTGTCATGTGCACAAGGAGAATGTACTGGGGCAATGAAATTTTTACTTGCTGTAGTTACATAAAGTACATGAACAAACAACATGTAAGATCAAAAGACCACAAGAGAAGCAAAAGCTAATAAACATAAAAATAGAAATAAATATTCAGAGTTGCAAAGAGAAAAGGATATTAAAATAGTGCAGACAGATCTTCGGTGGTCCTGGAGTTGTGTTCTGGTTAGGATGGTATAGGGAAGTTCATGAGCCTGATAGCTGATGGAATATGCATTTGAATCTCCAGTGGAACAAAGATAAAATGCACACATCATTGTAATATAATGCAATAAAAATGTTTATTTCAGCTCTGCAGTAACCGCAGTGAATAAGCAATCAATGGAAGAGCAATGCAATTTTCCTCACAGAGCAGTTTTACATAGCACGTGACTACCTCTGTCCATTAGAATGTCAGGCTTTCTTCTCAACCTGAAAAACAAAGCATATCTGGAGTAAGTGCATCTTATTTATGATAAAGATTGTCCTTCTTCTGTTTGCATTTGCTTCACAGGTGAAGATTGACAAAGCCAAATATCTTTATTTCTCCATGATTGATGAGAATAAGAGCTGGTACATAAATGAAAACATCAAGAAATATTGTGAAGACCCTTTGCAAGTGAACCCAGATGATCCTGAATTTTATGCTTCCAACCTCATGCACAGTAAGTTACACTGAAGTTACATGAACCTCACTGACAAAAGGCAAAGGAGGAAAAACCCAACACCCAACCCCAACCAACCAATTTTCCCCTGCAACCGCTGCAATCGTGTCTGCCTGTCCCGCATCGGACTTGTCAGCCACAAACGAGCCTGCAGCTGACGTGGACTTTTTACCCCCTCCATAAATCTTCGTCCGCGAAGCCAAGCCAAAGAAGACATGAACCTTCCATTCAAACCCTCTTTAATATATCTTTACAATAACTATAGGAACCTTGCAGTTTATTCAATATCAGCAGTAATATGGATTATCTGTGAATAAAACCTTTTCCAGTTCCTATCTTAGAAAGGTTCCAATTAAGAATAAATGTTGCTTAGATTTTGATTTATAGATTTTTTTGTTCAGTGGCTGGACCAGATTTTGTGAACAATGTCAACAGATTACCTAATACAATCTTAAATGCAATGCATGTCGGAGGTCCGAAATTAAATCAGAAAATGTTGGAAATACTTGGCATGAGAGAGAAATGTTTCACCTCAATGAACATCAGATCTGTATGATCGAAACTGAATGGCATATGCACACTAGTCCAAACACCAGGTCAGAGACTACTTCCCCTTTTGTTATTATGCAGATGATGTGTGGAAACCTATTGATGGCAGTACAAAGTGAAGGGAGGGAAGTTTAGGGGAGGCATCGGGGGTACGTGTTTTTTTTTTACCGGGAGAGCTGAGGGTGCCTGGAATGCCTTCCCAGGATGGAGGTGGAGGCTGAAACATTAGCGGCATTAAAAGACTCCTAGACAGGCACATGGATGTAAAAAAAATAAAGGGTTACGGGATAGGGAGGGTTTCATCTTTTTAAGGAATATAGGGGTCTGCACATATTGAGGGCCGAAGGGCCTGCACTGTGTTGTAGTGTTCTATAAAATTGAAATAATGCAACTGCTGGAAAGCTAAATAAAAATATAAAATGCTAAAAATGCTCAGCAAGTCAGTGAGCGACTATGGAGAAACAGAAATAATGCTGCAGGTAATTAAGAAAGAGTGTAGATGCTGGAAAGATGGAGCAACCCTGATGAGGGGTGTAAGCCCGAAACATTAACTATTTGTTGCATTCTATGGATTCTGTCTATCCCGCGGAGTTCATGCAGCATTTTATGTGTAATGTTGCGGGTGGCAGATTGTTCATAAAAACAAAAACTTTTGCACCAGTTGCTCTTTGCAGTGTTATTGTGTTATTATTTAGATTCATCCATCTTTATGTATGTGTGCCTGTTCATTTTGTCATGTTGTAAGACAGTACACCTAGACTTTAGGGGTGGATGCAGGCAGGGATTATGATTACACAGGTTGGTGTGTGTCTAGAATTGGAAGTCACAGTTTCAGAGTGAGGAATTGACTATTCATCACAGAAATGAGAAGAAATTTTCTCACCCAGAGGCTAGGTACTCTTTAGAAATCTCTATACAAGAGGGGCTCGGCAATATTAGATATTGATGGAATTTGGGGATGTGAAGTTATTGCTAGAAAGTTGTGATGGGTCAGACCAGTTCTTATCTCTCTGAATGGTGGAGCAAGTATAAGGGGCCAAGTGGCCAACCCTTGCTTCTATTTTTATGTTATGCTATATCCTTGGAGTAATGACTTTTGGTGATCCTGCGTAGTTCAAGTGTATGTCCTTCAGATATTGATTTGTGTGATTCTTGCTATTTTGCAGGTGTTAATGGGTTTGTATTTGAAAATATCCCCAAACTGAATTTTTGCTTGAATGAAGTGATTTTTTGGCATGTAATACTTGGTGCTCAAGAGAAGTTCCTCTCAATCTACTTCCATGGACAAACATTTAAGTACGATGGGGTTTATGAAGATGTGTTAACTCTCTTCCCATTTTCAAGTGAAACAATCCTTATGAGCATGGATAACATTGGTGAGTAATGTGAAACTTTGTTTTGCTTTTGCAGGGGATTGGGACATTCCCCTCCCCCCCCCCCCCCCGAATTTCTGTGATGTGACCCAGGCAAGTTACGCTGGGACTATGTCCTCCAGTGCTCTCTAATATTGACTCCAATGGAATTCATGGGGACAGCAGAACAAATCCATTGTATTTAAAGCAGACAGCACAATTATTGTTGTTGCATTGGAATGTCAGTCTGGCAATACACTTTCCCATAATCTAATAAAAGTTCCAAAGTCCTTATTTGAACAATTTATAGTAAACTGTAAATTTAAATGGAGTTTCATGCAATAACAGCTTTTTGGTAAGTTAAGATTGCTGTAAACATCCTTGCTGCCTCATGCTACAATTTCCAGTATGCCTCCTTAAGAACACAGTGCTGGAGAAACTCAGCAGGTCAAATAGTGTACTTTATGTGGCAAAGATATGTTCCAATCCCTCCCTACCAACATCTGCAATACCTCACATGCCCTCCATCTCTTCAATGACTTCCAATTATCTTTGCTACATAAAGTACATTGTTTGACCTGCTGAGTTTCTCCAGCATAGTGTTTTTACTTCAATCACAGTGTCTGCAAACTTACATGTTTTACTTAAATGTCCCCACCTTTCAATTCATACTCTCATTAAGACCAACATAAAACTCATCGCGTTGATCAACTTTTGGTGACCTCCTCTGACACTTCTGGCTCTACTTGGTCTATGGATGTTCTAGGAGAGGTCCTCGAAGTCTACTTCTCCATGGAAACCTTTCTGTAAATGTACGTTTCTATTTAGGATTAACCTCTACCATTGGGCATGGAGATTGAGGTAAATAATGTTGGTTGACATTGAAACAATCCATATATCTGCATAAATATCCAAGCCAGCCTTCATTTTTGTACTTTTGGATGTAGAGAAGTGTATCTCCAGCAACAAAACTTGTAAAATTGAAGAAATGCTCAATGAAATTTGTTCACCCGCTGCCTTTGGAGTCTATTTCGTTACACAAATTAATTCTTAACATATTTATCATTTTATGAAATCACCTGGTTATTAATCTTTAAATCTTTAGGTGTGTGGCTCCTGGAACCCCTGAATGATCATTATCAAACTCAGGGAATGAGGGCAAAGTATAGCATTCGTAACTGTGACAACGACCCAGATACCTTAGAAGACATTCTTGTAGAAATTGGTTCAAATGAAGATGTTCCTGCCATGGCACATGGAAGCATACTTAAGGATGACATAAGAAACCTTGCTTTGAGACCACGTGGGTTCAAGGGACAAAGCAAGAATCTAACAAACTATTATGGAGCAATTGAACTGGAGGAAGAAATAAATGCCACTAATGATGGGCAAAATATGAATGAGAGAGATCCGATCTGGTCCCGCTGCAAGCAAGGACGGTATCGTATGTTAGGGGAACAATTAAGTAAGGTAAAGAAAGAAATTCACTTTCCAAATGATGGGATCAACAAACATTTTTCCAAATATACTAATGATCTGAATCGAACTATTAAGAAGGATTTCTATGATATACCTGAAAGCAAAAAAAAAGTGATAATAGAAACTGAAAATATACACAACAACTCTTTATTTGCTAAACTCAGCAAAGGTAATAAACATAGTAGAAATGAGAATATTGACGGGTTATTTCAAACAAAATTCAGCTCTGATTACCTTATTCGTACAAACAGATTGAAAAAGATGGCATTGTATAATGTTTTGACATCTAATATAACCTCTGCTGGAATCAATGGAAAACTGGACTTGCTTCATGCAAATCAGACTCATAAAAAAGTAGATGTTATGTCAAACCTGCTAAAGTCCAATAAAAGCCAGAAGCAGGCAGATGCAGTTACCATCTACACCAACCCTTTCAAAGCAAATAAATCTGAGCAGGTAATGAGCAATGAAACAAAAGAAATGGGATTCTGGGACAATAAAACAGCAGGAGAGTTTATGTTTTCTGAAGATATTAGACCTAATCAAACATTATTTGATAAGAATTCAACCACAGATGCTAAATTCAATTCCAAACCAATTGAGGATGTGTCACTTGATTATGATGACTATGAAGAGGAACTCAACAGTGGAAATGGTGATGACTTGAAAGACCAAGATCTACATGATATCAACTTTGGAAGATTTGCAAGCAGAGAGTTATGTCCAGAGGAGGAAACCACAACCATCCTACGAACTTCTACTTCACAATCTAAATACTATTACATTGCAGCAATAGAGATGATTTGGGACTATGAAGGCAGTAAAGCAGATGGAACTTCCGAGTCCAGGTAAATGTCAATTTTGCATAATTAGAAACATGGAAAAATACCAGCAGGAATAGACTATTCAGCCCTTTGAACTGAATATCCTCTTGCAGGTTTCTCCCTTGAAACCTCTCCCCCCATGAAAAACATCCAGCTCCTTAAATAGATCCAATGATTTGGCTTCAACTGCCTACTGCTGTAGAGAATTCCACAGGTTCACCATTCTAGGAGAAGAAATTTCTCCTTGTCTCAATGTCAAATGACTTGTATCTTATACTTAGATTGTGACTCCAGGCCCTTAGCTCCATGGCCATTGGGAACATTCTTGTTGCATCTAATCTGTCCTGTTTTGTTGCATTAGGAGGGAAGTACTAAATCAACCACATATGGGCACATACCTAGCTATATAGAGATGGCATTTGTAGCATTTTCCGTCAATTGTTCCAACAGAAATTTTAAAATATTGTCTGCTTCCATCATAATTGCTGTAAATCATTTTGATAAGATATATCTTAGATGCTAACTATCCTTTACTCTGAACAAATAGCCTTTGCTCATCACTGAATACAAGAAGTTAGCACAGGCCTCCTTGCAGGAAACTGTGTATATATTTGTTTCAGTCAATATTGGAACAAATAATTGCTGTTCAATTCACTCAATATCATGGAGTGAATGAAATTGGTCAATTCTATACTTTCTGGAAGATTTTTTAAATTAAGATTTCTATACTTTGCATTTTCAGAAGTTAAAAAGTGATTTTTTTAAATATGAGCTTTGCAAAGGAATATCTCTTGGAATTTTGACATCACAGTAATACATTTGAGAGAGAGAGATGATTATTTTGTATCCAATTAAGGGATAATGTTTATACTGCAGTATTTAGTAACCATGAATACTTTCAGATGTTGACATCAAGGTAAATATTTCTCACAATCAAAAAAGAACATACTTGCACTTATATTACAGTCTTTCATTAAACCAGTACAGTATTATCCCTGCTATTCGGCACACGGGGATTGGTAGATGCCACATAAGTGAATTTCCTAGTTGCTTGAGACTGTGTGTTGCGTGAATGGAGAACTAACCATGAGGGACACCAATTTTAAAGTTCCTATTTTTAAACGCATTGATTTTCTGTGATTTTTTTGCTGGTTGCTTGTGACTGCCGGTTACTTGAATTCCGGATAACAGGGATTTTACTGCATATCCAAAGTGCTTTACACCCAAATTAATATATTGGCAGTGTGTTCAGTATAACAATGTGGGGAACCTAGTAGCCAATTATCACTGTACAAACTCCCTCAAAGAACAAATAAAAAATGACCATTGGTAAAGAATATTGTTTTTAGTAATTTTAGATGAAAGATCAATATTGGCCAGGTACTGTAAATAACTCCTTTTTTCAAACCTGAAATATACGAGGAGCATCAGCAAAAGAACAATTTCTCAGTACAGCCATTACTTCTGTATTCAAATTTATGGAGTATGTCTCCCAGTCGATAATAAACAAGGGTACAGCTTCAGCAAATCCTGCCTCAGTGCAGCATGGATGAGATTACCTATTGCCCAAAATGATGACATGGTTCAAGTTTCTTTTATTCAAGTTTCATTTACATATCATGTAATAAAACACAAAAAGTAATATTACACAAGATTTCCTTTAGTATGTTGTAAGGCAAAGTGTTGGGATGAGTATTGCCCAGCACTCCATACAGTAAGAGAAAGAGAATCAAAAGAGAGACACTGGCTGTCCATGGATTCGACTCCAGCACTGCCACAGCTTCTGCAGCCACTGTCCGATCTATTTGGCAACCCGAGCTCCTAACGCAACCCTCCAGTATGATCAGGAAGCCTTCAGCACCCGACGCCCCTTCAGGACCCCTTCTTGCCCTCAGTACCCTCTCGAATCCTAGTTCAAATACCTGATTCACATGAGCCAGTCTCCACCACCCCACAGCTTGTGTGGGTCTTTCGACCGCAAGCATCAACAGCCCGCAGCCTGTGTGAGTCCTTTAGCCACTGAGCCCCTCGCAGGTCTGCTGACGAGGTCACTACACTGCATGGTCGTCTCCTATGCTGTTCTTTCTCAATGGAGAGTGTTGCCCCGCTTCTGTTACTCAAAGTCATTCCGTTGTTTGCCAGGAGTCCACGAGCCCTTGAGTCTGCTGCCAGCATAGACCCTGCAGTTGCAGAATGTTAAATAAAAACGCCATTGGCTCCTTATGGACGAGCGCTGTGTGTCTGCTCCCTGCTATGTGTCTGCTCCCTGTGTCTCTGTGAGTCTGCTCTCCCGGGTCAACACTGGTGGTAGCTCTGCTGTTATTAGGAGCTCCAGCAGCTCTGCCATTTTTAGTAACATTCATTAGAATAAAAACAATTGTTGTTAATGTATTTGTTAAAACATTGCTATGTGAATTATTCTGTAACAATACAAGTTATTAGAAGTTGTTTGGTTCTACTCTGCAGTCAATTACGGGGAACTATCATGAGGTCTTTTTTCTAACTGGGGATTGTTCTGAGGCTAAAGATCTCAAAATTCAGTGTAGAGCAGTAAAACGTATATTTAAGGAAAAGTATGGAAAAAGAAGCAATGAGGAGCTTTATGGGGCCATCTGCGAAGCCCAGATATCTCACCCTGACGTTAGTTGGCGACTTCAACCACGCCAATCTGTTTTAACAGCATGTCAATGTCACCACCAGAGTAGAGAACATCCTAGTTTGAGTGTATACCAATGTCCCTGGTGTGTACAAAGCTGCCCCTCATCCCCACCTTGGATACTCTGACCACATAACCCCAGAAAACATGCTGCTGGCAAAATGAGCAAAGCTAGCTCGCAGGGAGATCAGGACATTGAAATCAGGCACGTAGCAGAGCATCAGTACTGCTTTGAGACCGTGGACTGGAGCTGTTGCAAGAAAGCGCACACATACAATGGCAACGTAAACATCAACAAGCACACGAGCTCAGTGATTGCTATGTTAACAAGTACATCAAGGATATCTCGGAGATCAAAGGCTACACAACCAGGAATAACAAGAAGCTATGGTTGGATGCATGGTTGGGGTCCATGCACTTCTCAGAGCTCAAGATGCAGCCTTCAGGACAGGAGACAATTTGGCACTAAGTTCAGCCAGGGTTGAACTCTCCATTCAATCCAGAAGGAAGAGCAATGGGTATGCACAGAGGATCCATTGTCAGCTGTGCAACACAGGCAACATGAGGCACATGTGGCAAGGGATCACCAGCGAACATTATGAGTCAATGCACCTACACCCCCTTTCTGGACAGATTGAACGTCTTCTGCACGATTCAACAAGAAGTACAGGCTAACACCAAAGAAAGCTCCATCTTCCCCTTGCATAGCCAAGGCACAAGTGAGGAGGATCCTATCCAAAGTGAACCCACACAAGGCAGTGGGACAAGACAACATCCTCGGCCAGGTACTGAAGGACTGTGTCAACCAAATGATCAAGGTCCCTTATGGAGATCTTCAACACATCATTGCAGCAGTCCATCCTCCTCTCGGATTTCAAGACAGCCACCATTATCCTAGTACCAAAGAAAGTGACATTAACAGCCTCAATGGGTACCTCACAAGGCTTTGAGCATCTGCTGATGGAACATATCAAACCGCACCTCTCAGAGACACTGGAACCATTTTAATTCACCTACAGATGGAACCATTCCACTGATAATGCCATGTTTTTGTCTCTCCACTCCGTCCTGACCCACCTGGAGAATAATGCCTTGAATGTCAGGCCAATGTTCATAGACTTCAACTCGGCTTTTAATATTATCACACCTCAGAAGCTGGTGGAGAAGCTGTCCTCTATGGGACTCAACGCGTCTCTCTGTAACTGAATTCCAGATTTCCTAATGGAAAAACCACAGTCTATCCAGGTTGGCAGCAGAAGGTTGAGCGCCATCATGCATACCTCAGGAACGTGCACTCAGTCCACTCCTGTTCACACTACTGACCCACAACTGCAATGCCAGGTCCATCTCTCACAGAGTCATCGTTTGCAGATGATACAACAGTAATTGGCCTCACTGGAAACGAGTCGAAAGAAGAGAGAAGAGGTGGAAAATCTCATGAAATGATGTGAGAATAACAATCTGAATTTCAACATGGAGATGACTATGGAATTCAAGAGGATGAGGAATGACCACCCTTTGCTACAATTTAATAGTTCAGAAGTGGAGAGAGTCATCAGAGTCCACTTAAGAAGTGACCTATCCTGCTATCCTGGTCACACATCTCTTCACTTGTCCAGAAAACACAACAGTGACTGCACTTCTTTAGAAGGCTGAGGTGGGCAAGGCCACCAGCCACCATTCTGTCAACTTTCTACAGGAGCTCTAACAAAGAGCATCTTGGCTGGCTGCATCACAGGGCGGTATGGTGCTGTAGACAATCAGGTTGGAGGTCAATCTCCAGGACAGCATGGTTGGCATAGCAGTTAGTGCAACACCTTTACACTGGCAGCAATCAGGACCGGAGTTTGAATATCGTGCTGCCTGAAAAGAGTTTGGTTTATACATTCTCCCCCGTGTCTGCGTGAGTTTTCCGCGGGAGCTCTGGTTTCCTCCCACCATTCAAAACGTTCCGGGGGAGTGGGTTAATTGGGTGTAAATTGGGCGGCATGAACTTGTAGGCCAAAAAGCCCTGTTACCGTCCTAAATGTCTAAATGTCTAAATGACCATAAAAGCAGCAGAGAGGATCACTGGATTCTCCCTATCAGCCCCACCCCCCCCCCGCCCCCCCCCATCAATGTGATTTACCGGGATCATTGTTTAAAGAGGGCTCGCAAAATCAGGGAATTTCCAACCAGCAACACACAGCATCTTCCACTGACTCCCATCAGGAAAAAAAATTATCGGAGCCAGAACCACCAGGCTAAGGAACAGCTTCTTCCCACAGGCAGAGAGACTGCTGAACGACTGTCAAAACAACTCTCCAGGACTCTACTAATTATTAATAATATTTATTTTAAGGCATGTACACATGTACTGCATATACATATTGTTTTTCTGTATGTGTGCTATGTCTGTACACGTTTGGACTGTTCTGCACCATGGACCGGAAAACGCTGTTTCCTCAGGCTGTACTGGTACAATCAGATGATAAATAAACATGAACTAAACTGACTGGGAGGGTTTCCAATTGACTGGTACACAATGATGTTGGTGAGTTGCTGAGTGGCACGTGAAACTAAGCATTTCTGTGAGCATAGCAAACAATGAATACTTTTATATGTGGTGGGTATTTATACCAGCTATTGTGCACAGTACTGATTTACTGCTATTGGCAGGATATTAATGATATGTCAGAATTGACTGCATTTATAGTCATTGACCTCTCTAACTGGGAAAAATATCATCAATATCATATTCAACATGCCAATGTCATGTAGCTGGAGGCAGCAATCATGGAGACGAAGACTTGGCAGTAAGTTCAAGAAGGCAGTGTTCATGCAATACAAGGACAGCATGTTCAAGCAACCCATGACTCGTGGAGAAAATGAAAAACACTTGGGCATTCTTGGACCTGTCATCAGTGCCGAGATCAATGATATAATTGTGGTGAGTCAACTACTTGAAAAGAATATGTGGATTTTGGGATGATCTTTTGTAAATTGTTCACAGAATGAAGATATTGTCTCAGGATTGAGCTGTACCTTAAACTGAATTTCAGGGGAGCATGTTCCAATTGGTAAAAACACAATGCTGGAGAAACTCAGCTGGTCAAACAGTGTACTTTATGGAGCAAAGATAAAGATACAGAACCAATATTATGGGCTTGAGGCCTTCATCAAGTTGTGAACAACATGGTGGCATCATCAAAATCAACATTTTGTTCAGGTGCCTGCTGACATTTTTTCCTACTTTGATGAAGGGCTCAAACCTGATACGCTGGTTCTGTATCTTTATCTCTGCTCCATAAAGAACCCTGTTTGACCAGCTGAGTTTCTCCAGCAGTTTGTTTTCTCTTTGTTTTTACTTAACCAGTGTGTCTGCAAACCTCTGTGTCTTACTTCATTGTTCCAATTGTTTCTAGATAGTTCTGTGCCTGCAATTTTTACTGCAACGTTGGATCTCGGACCCTCCTTCTAATTTGAAACATTTTCCCTCATGATATGACCCCCTTAATCCCATCACTCATTTTCTTGCATCCTGTTGCTCAAATCCAATTCCCCGCCACCACTTATAATATGAGCCAAGCAATGCTTTTGTAAAATTGCCCATTTTTAAAATATCGAGGTGCCATCAAACTGAGAATCACTTCTTGTGATAGTTGATAAGCAGCAGAAATGTAGAGCAACATTTGTTAAAATGCTGACGTCCCAATGTCTAATTCTTTCTGTGACTTCTTCATTGTGTATATGGTCAGCTAATGGGATTTCTCTGCCGCTTGTTTCAACTAATTTCAGCCAAATGCACTGATCCTCAAGATAGCATCTAGTTACCAAAATGTTCCCATTGTCATATCCACAAAAATATAGCAAATTCCAAAGATCAAATGCCTCCAGCTGTGACGCCAGATATGAATGAAGTAGGAAGGTGGTTTCAAATTAGTGACAAGTGATATGTTTAACATGAGTCAACATGGAGGCATAAAACAATGACTTATTAATGCCAATACAATTAATAATTATGCACTGAAGTCCATGGTTCTACATTTTTATCATTATGCTACAGCAAGCATAGAATGATTGCTATTCACAATTTTTACCAAGGGGCCACAACCAAGCGATTCCACTTCAATGAATTTCCAATCACAATTTCTTTTTAAGCGAACTACAGCTATTAAAGACTCATGCTATGATCATTTTGCGGCTTTCCGAGATATTGGAATTTGTGTACAAATGGAGGAAAACCAGAGATGCTTCAGATTAACACTTTTGAAGGAAAACAGAGCTCAATGGCAAAAGGTGTTCTTTTTAGATTGAAGAAACACATGTAATCTAACAGAGACAAAAGAGCACAGTAAAGGTGCAATTGTGAAAGTGGTCCCAGTCCTTGATGTGGAATTGTATTCACCTAGGTAAAGTTCAAGAACATGGCTTCAAGACCTTACTCTATTCACACTCATGGTGTACCACGTGAAAGAGCAGTTGATACCTATGAGGAGGAAAAGTTAAAAGACTGGTCAAGAAAGGAGGAAGATATAGTTTATCCAAATCAAACAAAAAATTACATTTGGCATGTAACAAAAGGATCAGCTCCCACTGATAAGGACTTTGACTGCAGGGCTTGGTCATATTACTCAGATGTCAACGCAGTAAGTCAATCCATCATAATAAGTTACTTTGTATAATTTAGTTGGATATAGCAAGGTCAGCCTTGTAGCTTGCTAATAATGTGGGAATCAAAGAGATTTAAACTTTACTCTCTTGGTTTAACTTTAACTTGGTTAACCTCTGTATCAACAATCACTTGCTTCATTTCAGAATTTTCTCTTCCTTTTTTTCTTTTTGATGCATCTTATGTGTTATAATAAAATGGTTGTTAGTGTATTTAATGTACCTGGGAAGCTGCAGCAAACAAGACTTTCCTTGCATCTGTACAATGGCTATGGCAAGAAACTGTTCAGGCATTTATTCAGAATTCCCAGTGAAATGTCAGGTTTACATGGAATAGGTTGCAAAATCTGAGTCACATTGTGTTATTTTTTATGAATCAGGAACGAGACATCCACACAGGGCTGATTGGACCTTTAATCATCTGTAAAAAAGGGACATTGAACAAGATCTCTCATGGGATAATAAAGGTTCGGGAATTCTCTTTGCTTTTCATGACTTTTGATGAAAAGAAAAGCTGGTACTTTGAAGACAACATCCGTATGTTCTGCCCACCTCCATGTTACATTAAACCAGAGAGCACTGCATTTCAGAACAGCATTAAATTTCATGGTAAGGGCTTATCAGTTGATTTCAGCTTTTGTGAAAATATGACTGTCTTGCTCCAGAGAGTCATGCTGCTGATCTTGCCTATTTGATGTCAAAGCCCAAACTCTTAGGAAGCAAATACCATTGTCCTTGGTTCTCAGTCAGCATTCAACCACATCCTTCAAAAGGCACAAACAAATTACATCCAATGTTTAATTGCAAATTGCAATTTTACACTTGCTAAATGCTCCATGAAGAAATAAATATCCATTACATTGAGCAAGTGGAGAGGTGAGGGGTGAAGGAGGCCAGGTAGCATCCAAGGAGAGAAATGGATGGTCAATGTTTTGGGTCAAATCTCAAAAAAAGGGCTTCGACCCAAAACACTGACTGTCCATTTCTCTCCATGGATGCTGCCTAACCTGTTGAGTCCTTCCAGCTCCTCATTGGGACATTCCATTATCTGCAGTTCTTGTATTTCTCCATAAAGGTGTTTCTTCTGTCAGGTGCAATTGGATGTTAGGTAAAATTGAAAATCACGGAATTCGAGGAAAATTACTGATGGTAGAAACAGGCGTGGGATGTATTTGAATTGAAAAAAGATGCTGGGTCTATGCTGAGGTGCGAGATTTATTCATAAATCAGATCACCATGTAACAAGAGATCCAAAGTTCCTAAGAACACAAAGATTGGTGGTTTTCTGAGTAGATGGTTTACAAAGTAATATTGATGGACACAGAAAAGGAGCAAACTCCACTCAGATAATACCAGAGATTAGGATTGAACTCAGTTCACTGAAGCTGTTAAACAACAACTCAACAAGTGTCCAATTGCAGCACCCAAAGAAAAAGATGAGATTTGACAACATTATAATTTGTAAAAACCTAAGCATAGTGCAGCCCAGTGAAATCTAGCGTTTGAATAACAGAATATATGAATAGAATGCTAGCCTACATTCTTTGCGGGCTCAAACATAAAGCAAAGCTATTCAAAGTCCTCATTAAATCATATTTAGAAAAATTTGTAAAATTCTTGCAAGTTATACAAAACAGATTCACGTGATATTGTCATATGTAAATTATGACGAGCATTGAGAGACATTGGGCTTGTATTGCCTGAAATGTAAGAGGAAAAGTGTGATTTGATTGAGGATTTGAGAGTTCAAAAACATTTTACACTTGTGTGAAGTCTAGGATATGAAGGACATTGGCCTCACAATCATTGAAGAGAGATGTTATGAAACATTTACAAATGTAAAAGTATTAACTCACATAATGCAGAAAATTAATATATTTAACCCGAAGATAGATTATCAGAGGATATGAAATCAGATGCAAGGAAGGCTTCTTGCAATTGCATGGGGCCTTGGTGTCTGGAGTATTGTGCAAAGTTTGGGTCCCCCTGACAAAGAAGAATGGAATTTGCCACAGAGGGAGTGGAGGAAAAATTCACTTGTCTATTCTTGCCATTGCTGGTTTATCACAAGAGGAGCTATCGAATCAAATGGGATGGGATCCTCTAAAGTTCAGAAGAATGAAAGGGGATCTCATTCAAATGTACAAGGTTCTCAAAGAACCTGACAGACTTCATGCAAGGAAGATGTTTCCCTTGGCTGAGAAAGAAGGATCAGGGATTCTGAATTGTAGATAGGCTGTTTAAGACTGAAGATTTCTTTGCTCAAAAGATGAACCTTTAGAATCTCTGGACACGTTGTTACCCCCCCCCCCCCACCCACTCCCCATCCCACCCCCGAGACTTTGTGGGACTCAAATGTCATGTTCATTCAAAGCAACATTAGAGAATTGAAGGATATGGAGATGGGGCTGGGAAATGGCACTGGTAGATCAGCCAAGACCTTAATGAATGGTGAAACAGATTTGTAGGGCTAAATGGCCTACTCCTGCCTCTGTTCTTCATGTTTGTGGATAATCAAGGATATTACAATTTGTTGAGAATTAGGATGCAAATCAGCCATGGATTCATCTTATTGACAGACAAACCTGAAGGGCTTGGAGGGAGTATCTCCTGCTCCTACATTTGTTATATTAACTGGAATTTGCGGTCAGTAGTGAGAACAAAACAAAAGCTCCCCAGAAAGATCTAGTGACCATGACATGTTTATGGTGAGAACAACACTTTCTCTAGTGTCTGTTGCCATGAGGTATTAGCTCAAATAGATCTTTGGCATCCAGGAGTTGTCATGTCATTGCCAATCAAATAACAGGCTTGCACCAAACACAAAGCATTTACTCCAATTTTAAAATGAACTGTAACTCCTTGATTTGAGAGTGGGTGTGAAAATCTTAACCTACTGAACCTCTGATTTCATCTGCCATTAAGAGCCACCCAGGAATATTCCTTTAACTCCTACGTTGATTTTCTCTGCAGCAATTAATGGACATGTGGCAGAAACACTGCCAGGCCTGCTGATGGCACAATACCAGGCAGCTCGCTGGTATTTGATAAATATTGATCGATCTGCTGATATCTACAGTGTGTATTTCCATGGACAACCTTTTATAATGAGAAAAACCAAAGAGCATCGAATGGGAGTTTACACATTACTTCCTGGTAGGTGTATCATAATATAGCTTCTCACTGTCAAATCATTCCAATCTTCAGTGCATCCTCTGCAATTTACTCTCCCTTTCCCTCCATGATACTGCACCCCAATACACCCAATGATTTTTTTTTTAACCAGAGCAAATTAGGTCTTTATTCCTTGGAACATAGAAGGCTGAGAGGGGATTTGATAGAGGTGTTTAAGATAATGAGAGGGATAGAGAGTTGATGTGGAGAGGCTTTTCCCATTGAGAGTAGGAGAGATGGATTGAGAGTTGATGGGCAAAGGTTTAGGAGTAACATGAGGGGGCACTTCTTTAATCAGAGAGTGGTTACTGTGTGGAATGGGCTTCCAGGAAAGGTGGTGGAGGCAGGGTCAATTTTGTCATTTAAGAAAGAGTTGGATAAGTATATGGATGGGAGGGGGAATGGAGGGATATGGGCAGAATGCTGGTAAGTGGGATTAGAGGAGGGTACTTGGATCAGTGCGGAGTAGAAGGGCCAAATTGGCCTGTTTCCGTGCTGTAATTGTTATATGGTTACATATGGTTTGTATTGATATATCACAGAAATGACTTTGTTCCTGAATTACACAGAAAATAGTTTACTCCCTTAATGGATTCCTTGCTCCATCCAGTACACCAGGTCCCATTTACCCTTTATGTTTTGACAGGCTCATGTTCATTTAAGAGTTTTGCTCACTATCTCTTTTATAATATTCCCAGATTTCTGATATTGAAATGTGATATTGAAAAATCTGGAAGGGAGGAAGGAGGGTTTATTTCTAAATGACTCACCTATGACTTATCAATTTTGCATATCAGTAACAAATGACAATGAAACTCATAATACATTTGACCTTTCAGTGACCAACTTTTGACATGTAGAAAAGGAAGTAAACTGGCTTAGGTTCTACTTTTGATTGCAATTCTGCACTCCATGACAAACATGTCAGATGGTAGAGTTAAGCTTTGCTACATTACTCTGTTGACACTCAACAATAAACAACCTGGTCCTGGTTATGAGGAAAATCAAGTATCTGTACTCTAAAGTGGGATAAATCTCTACAGGAGAAGGAAGTTAGTGAAGGAAAGAAAAATAATGTGATTTTGTAATTAATTTGATTTTTGTAATTTTCTTCTTCATACTTGTTCAGTAAATAAGAAGTTTTAATGTACTATCGTCACAGGCTCCTTTGGAACCATTGAAATGTATCCAACCAAAGTAGGCTACTGGCTTTTGGACTGTGAGACAGCAGAACATCTGCAAGAAGGAATGCGAGCCATCTTTCTGGTCTACAATTCCAGTGGGTATTTTCTCTCAATAATCATGGGCACATGGAACAAATTAGGATAAATTATATGATTGTAATATCCAGGGATAGGCCAGTGATGCTGTGGCCTCATCAGACAGTTGATCAATGTGCAAAACTCTTTACTACTTGACAACATTCTCAAGGTGAAACAAACATTTGTCATCTTTTGTTTCATCTGAATGGAAGTTGATGGTAAATTACACCGGAAAACAAAGATTTTCTTTCCTGAACACTTTTGGGTGTATTTTATAGATTTTGGGCTGCTGATCACGAAAATTGCTTTAAATGTTTCCTATTTTAGATGTAATCCATTTTGTGATTTCCTGTCATATTTTAAGACTACTAGAACATTGCCCACAAAGCAAGCTATTCTGGTCAGTCAAAGCATGCCAATCAAAGCATTCAGTGCAGATGCTCTGCAAATGTTATCTTCGGCCTAGTTACACTTCGTCAGAATAAAGGGATACAGGCTATAAAAGCAGCTCACATAAACAGATGCTCTACATTATATTGATTTAGATTGAACACATATTGATGCCCATATTCTTCAGGTAGTAGCATAGTGAGTGTACTTAGCAAAGCATTTATTATCTTCAGGAAGATTCAATGCAACAGAAATGTCTCATCAATGTCGCAACAGCTGTGATACATTCTGTTACATTTGCGGCAAGTATACACGTTATGCTAAATTCAATAAAAGTTAATTCCATGTTTCTCCAAGTTCCTAAATGATACAGCAAATCTGAAATTATTTTTGTGTTCAGCTTGAACACAAAAATTTGTTGTCCCCTAAAAGGGGAAAGAAAGATCTTTGCATAGTATTGGTAGCTACAGGAGTCTAGTCTATTTTGAGGAGTATGTACTTTATTAAAGTTGATGAAATTTTTTTAAATGTTGCTGCTGGAAATATAAAACACATCAAACTCTCACCAGGTTGGGGCAGCATCTGTGGGAAGTAAAAGTCAACATTTATTTATCGGCTCTCATTGGCCACACTGTGGTGCCACCCAGATCATTGGTATCCCACTTAACATCAGCCCAGAACCAGAGACTATTTAAAACTCTTTAACATTATCAATGGTTTAATTATAATGTTCCATTGTATTCATACATTCTTTATCACAATATAATTTTCCAGTAATCTTCAAGCCAACTCTCTCAATACTTGAGCCAATAGAGATCTTAAACCTCCCTATCAAGGTCCAGTTGCAATGCATTGAAATAAATTTAAATCAAATTCTGAATACAAGAGCTTCTCATTACTAAAAAAGACATAAAGGAGCACAGTGCAGTGTTCAGATGGTAAGTAATCTGACCATGTTATTTATGTTTCAGATTGCAGAGAGCCATTGGGTCTAGCAACAGGAAGAATAGCAGATTCACAAATCACAGCTTCTGGCTACATAGGTCAGTGAACCTTCATTTTCTATTTTTAACAAGATTGAATTCCTTAGCAATGGAGTAATGAATAATAATGTTGTTTACAGAAACTAGGTGGGTGATTTAGATGAAACAGAAGCAGTTTAACCTCAGGTAATAACACTCCAGACATATATCAGATAGCTCAGATCCAAAATTAACAGAAAATTATAGGCTGGAATGCCTGACATCAGTGGTAAGTAAGTTATTGGAAGTTGTTCAAAGAGATCTGATATACAAGTATTGAATAATATTCAGGGAATGATTAGGGATAGTGAATATGACATTGTGCATGGTAGGTCATGTTTAACAAATCTTAAAGAGTTTTTCAAGGAAATAAAACCACAAGAAGGTTGTAAGACTCAGCAAGTCTCACAGCGTCCATTGGAGATAAAGATACAAGTCCAACATTTCGGGCCTGCATGGAAGATAGCCCCAACCCTGTCTCTGCAAAAATCATCCAACTTTACTGGAAGGATGAGTGAATAACATCAGTTGTCTCTTATCATGGTTTTTAAACTTGTTAACCATAATTCCAAAATTAACTGTGACAAAATAATCTATCGTAACATCAACCAGCTCATACATCTTTTGTCAGAAAAATAACAGCAATGAACTAACTATAATGGCAGGTAATTTCAATAATAACACAAAAAAAGGTGTGTGAAGCTTTCTAAGACATGTCCCATCGACCCCTTTGGAGACCCCTGTTGTAACCAGATCATTGCTGGGTATGATTTAGTAACAGTTCCCACTTTTGAATCAATTTGAATTATATATCCTTTATATATCTTTAAATGGCAGTTGGTTATCTCATCCTGTTTCATGATCTTCTGGCAAGTTGGATTTGACAAAGAAGCTTTGATTTTCTCCACTTAATTTTATAGGGAAATGGACACCTCAATTAGCAAGGTTGCACCAATCTGGATTCACCAATGCATGGCGGGGAAAAGGGAGCAGGCCGTGGATACAGGTACAATTGCTGACAGTGGTATTTGCTGAATTTACTTCACTGTAATCTTTAGAGACTTTTACATAGCTGCTTTGCTCTGAGATATTTGAGGATTTTTTAATGCTACGCCTGCTGTATAAAAAGCACCAACACAGAATGGTGGGGTCATTCTAGTCCTGGCTTTTTTTCTGGCAGCAGAGGTAGTAACAGTGCTGGAATGCTGTCTGAGTCAAATGGCAATCCGGTGTTCCGGGAACAACTCGGGTAAGGATGTGTATGTGTACCATATTTTGTTTCAGTGTATTAATGGGTAAGCATTTAAAACTTGGACAAAACATGCAATTAGGACAACAGGAAAAATCTTTTTAATAATACTGCTGAACCTGAAACTATACCCTCAATTCATGACAACTCTTCACAATTTTTTTATTATAGATCAATGGCTTCATTGTTAATGTCTTAATATTAGCTTGCTTGTGCTCATAGGGCCAGGCCTAAATTAAAGGGAACTGCTTACTTTAATAAAAAAAATCTTTTTTTTTTCTTTTTTTAGTTAAAAATTCTAAAACACTAATGTCACTGGTACAGAATGCACCATTGATGCAGAGGGGGAAAAAAACAATGCATATCTAACAGGAATTATTTTGATTAAAGTAAGAAATAGGGGCTGAGAGAAGAATGTGTTCTAGGTATTTGAAAATTTTATGCAGTTAATTTCATCAATTTTTCCATAAAGATAGTAACCTTGCACATTTACAAACGATGCCCCTCGATCCTGATGAGATAATAAATGTAGGGAATGAGAATCAGAGATCAGTTCCTGCAATAATACTCCTTCTCCCAATCCAACTTACCACTGAGACAAAGGAAACACCTCACAGTTGTGTCCAAGTCATGAGCACCTCTTTGAGGACCTTACTTCACGCATGACTGACCCTTGCCTTTCGTACTCAGCTTATGAAGGTACAGAAGTTCTCGGTGCTTTGAAGCCTGTTCTGCTGGTAGTGAAAGAGGACCTACTAAGCAGGTCCACAGCCTTCGTATCTTGGCACTGGGAATCCACCTGAGGAAGCCCGCCCTTAAACACGGAATATAGGTTGTGCCGACCTATATTCCTATCAAAAAAAGGTTCTAAACCCTTCCGCCTTGTCACACTCTATTTTTCTTAAATCCTTGTGCCTGTCTAAGTGTCTCTTAAATGCCCCTGATTCAGCTTCCACCACCATTCCTGATAAGGTATTCCAGGCACCCACAACTCAAAATCTTAACCCCTAATGCCTCCCCTAAAGTTTATTCCCTTCACTTTATTTAATCCATTTATCGTGCTCCCTTTCAGACCCACCCCTGAAACGACAACTCCGTGACCTAGCATCAAAATTATCCCCAAAAATTCTTCCACCCCACTCTAGCTGATCATTGTTCCAACCCCTTTACTCTAACTTTGCTGCTCCTGACCAGTCTCCCACATTTTTGATCCAGAGCTTCTCCACTCCAGTTCTCTCGCTCCTCTGACCTAGTCGCTAGCATTGGATTTCCTCAGCTCCTTCCTGAATAGGCCATTGATGGTGTAAGGCTAATTCAGTAACAATGCCTTTGGCCTCATCTTCTAGCAGTGGAAACACAGACAAAATGCTCATTGTTCAGCCACACACTTAGTTTAACGTGTCCGAACATACACTGTTCAGTTTCAAGGCATGTTACATTTGTTAATACAATATTTCAAATAACACAAGCCAAGACTAGCACAAAGTTTAAGTACCAGTGCAGTGTTACTCATCGTATCAATAAATTTATGATGGTTCACAGAAACATCTGGTATACTTTTAGAAAAGCAATCTCCCAACCAACTAATTTTCACTCTTCAAAATACAAAACTGACTTGTCCTAGAAAGATATTTCAAGGGTTGTTTCTTCAGTCAATAAAAGGTCAGAAAAAGAGACCCAAGGTCTCTCAAGGTGTGCATGAATTCAAGGAAACGCATGTCACTCAAGGTGTGCATGAATTCAAGGAAAAGCATGTCCTATGCCCATGAGTGACTCATTGAGGTAGGATCATCATAAATACTTGGTGTTGCCTTTCACGCTAATGGTGTATTGGAATTTCAAACACTTTGACAAGGTGTGTTTTTCAGTTTGATTAATGATTTTTAATCATGTTTGCAGGTGGATTTAAAAAAAATAATGTTAATCCATGGGATTATTACCCAGGGAGCGCGCCATTATTTTAGGCATATTTTTGTGGATCAATTCTATATCTCCTACAGCCTGGATACCTACACCTGGAAAAATTACAAAAGCAATACCACATTGGACACAAAAGTAAGTAACTTTTTCATTTACATCAAAAGTGGAGTGAATTGATGGATGGCGGCACATTCATGAGCAGCTCAGTTGGAATCAGAATTTCAGTGTTCCCATATAATCATGGAACACCATCGATTTGAAAATGGATTTGGTATGAAGAATTTGTGAGGCTTTTTTTTTGTGGTGGGAAGAATGTGGTGGGTGCCTGGAACGTGCCTGCTAGTGGAAGTGGCAGAAGCAGATGATCACAGTGTTTCAAAGAGAGGCACATGATCAGGCAGGGAATGGAAGGATTTGGATTGTATGCAGGCACATAGGATGAGTAGGATTTTCATCATGGTTTGCACACACATGGTAGGCTGAATGGCCTTGGCTGTGCTACACTGTTTTGTGTTTCATGTTCTCATTTGAGTGACATTGTAAAATGGGCCATATCATTTCAAGTGTGGTATCCTGATTTTTTTTCTCTATTATTTCAATGGAACTGAAAATATTCTGGTTGGATATTGACTGACTGAGAAAGAGGGTGCCATTTTAAGGGGTAATGATCTTAAAAGAGTGGCTCTCCTTTAGAACAGCTCCCGCAGGAAGTGAATGTCCAGGTCAGAAGTGGGGTGATAGAAATAAAAGCAGACAACTGTGTTTTCAATAGATGCCTTGTTTTGTTGGGTCACCATGGAAAATTGGGCCAGATGAGGGCAGACTCTTTAGGCATGACTGATCCCCTTCTCCCACCCTAAATCTTGTTCCTCCTCCTAGACACTTCATCCAGCCTTCAGCCCTCTCTGGATCTTTATAATCCCAACTACCACCGAGTCATCAGCCATCTCAACTTCACCACTCCTCTCACCACTTCTGAGCGCTTTGCCCTCGTCTGCCTCCGTTTGACCTATCAAACCTGCAGACAAGGGTGGTGCAGTTGTCTGGCACACTGGCCTCTAGCCAAAGCCAGATGTCACCTCTCAGTCACATACTCTTATTTACTCCTTAAACAGGACCCCACCAAACAACATCAATGTACCATCTCACACACCATCTTGTCACTTCTGGTCATCTCCTTCTATGACCTCCAATCTACCCAATTCCACACTGCTCAGTTCTACCTCCTTTCCAAGATCCAAAAACCCAATGTTCCCATGTGCTCCTGCCCCACCAATATAGTATCTGCTTACCTCAACTTTGTTTCGACCCCCTGGTCTATTCCCTACCCATTTACATCTGAGATAGTTCACATGTCCTCCATCACTTCAACAACTTTTTGTTGCTTGAACTTGATTGCCTTATATTCAGAAGAAATCCAATCCCTATACACCTCCATACACCATTCTGATGACCCTTTGTTTATTCCTCAACAGCAGACCCAACCAGTCCCCCTCCACCGCCACCATCTCCCAGCTGGCAGAACTTGTCTTCACACTCAATAACTATTCCTTTCACTCATCCCATTTTCTCTGTAAAAGGGATCATCATGGACCACGTGGACCCCAGCTATGTCTGCCTTTTGTTGGTTTTGTGGAGCAATTGATGCTACAAGCCTACACAGGCAAGGCTCCTCAACTCTTCCTCCACTACACGACTACATTGGTGCTGCCTCATGTGCCCATGATGAGCTCATCAACTTTATCCAAGTTTCTGCTAACTTGCACCCTGATCTCAAATTCACTTAGTCCATCTCTGGCAACACTCTCCCTTAACTCAATTTCTCAGTCTCCATTTCAGGAGGCAAGCTTTATTTAGACATTTTCTACAAACTCACCAACTCCCACAGTTACCTTGACTGCACCCCTTTACATCCTGTCTCCCTTAAGGATTCTATTTCTTTCTTTCAATTCCTATTCCTCGATTGCAGCTGCTTCCAGGACGAGGACTTCCAATCCAGAATATCTGAGATGTCATCCTTCTTCAAAAAAGCATGGCATGAACTCAGTGGTAAAATACATATCCTCCATTACCTGCACAACTTCCCTGGCCCCCTCTGCCCACTCACACAAGGACTTGACTCCCCTTCTGCTCACCTACCACCCCATCAGCCTCCACATCCAACATATCATCCTCTTCCATTTTTGCAGCCTACTATGTGATGCCTCCTCCAGACACATCTTCCCCTCTCCTCCTTCTGCAGGGACCACTCCCTCCATCCACCTATCCCTTCCCACCATACTCTCCTTGGTGCCTACCCTTGATGGTAAGAAATGGTACACTTGCACAAACATCTCCTCCTTCACCACCATTTGGGGCCCCAAACAGTCCTTCCAAGTGAAGCAACACTTTATTTGTGAATCTGCAGGGTCATCTACTGCAACCATTGTGCTCTCCTCTACATTGCAGTGACTGGACATACATCAGAGAAGCACCTTGGCTCTGTCCACTGCAATAGCAGACATTTCCCAGTGGCCACCCATTTCAATTTACCACCCCATGCCAACATGTCTGTTCATGGTCTCATACGCTGCCAGACTGAGACCACCCACAAATTGAAGGAACACCAATCTCCAACCAGATAGCATTAACATCGACTTCACCGGCTTTCATTAGCCTCCACTCCAATCTCTCCCCTTCCATAATCCCTGTGTCTCCTTTCTTCTAGCTCTCTCTCTGTTTCTCTCTTTCCCATTATCTTCTTTCCTCCGACTCTGCATTTGCAGAGCTACCACCTCCCTGATTAATCTCAATTTTGTCCTCCTATCCACGACTTTCAGGCTGTGCTCCTCCCCCTGCCCTTTCTTCCCCCAGCATTTTTCTTCAGACGTCTGCCTGCCATTTGCTCACACCTTAAAGAAGGGTTTAGGGCCAAAACATCAGTTATACTGTATATCTTTATATCCTATGGACACTGCAAGACCTGCTGAGTTCCTCCAGCAATTTTGTGTTTTTACTACAATCACAATGTCTGCAAACTTTTGTGTTTCACTCTTAGCACACGTGAACATGCCTTCTTCCTGATGTTAAAAATACACTTTGAGTCTGACATGGTTTCTGGCAGATCTTGAATGCCAAGCAGCCTTTGTGTGTAGAAATGCCACATAAAACAGAGGCTAGTAATTGGATATGCTGATTACATTTCACAACCTGTCAGGTACCACATCAATGGGTGCTTTCCAACTGAGTGTCTAAGTCCAGGCTTTTATTTTGATAGTTAAGCAATGAATTATGTCTGTGAGGCTTCCTCATTTGACAAGATGTCAATTAAACCCTTTCAGTAGTGATGGGCTTGTGAATATATATGAGGGCTAAATGAAAATTTTACCCTTTGAGTGAAATCGTTAATAACATCTATACTTCAAATCATTTTAAAATATTGTTGTTATGGTTCTAACAATTTTAATCTTAATCAATAGATCTTTTTCTTTTCACAAGCATGTTCAAACAAGGCATAGAAATCCTGTTCCATTCATTGATTTGATGCTGGCTAACAAGTCAATCCTATTCTCAAATTAATTTTCCATGTAACATCTTCTCCCAACATTCCCATTGGTTTTAACACCCTCCTACACTCCATGCTATTTATCATGTCCAGTTAACTTACAAGCCCATACATCTTTGGCACGTGGGAAAAAAAACAGGGCACCCAGAGGAACAAAGAAACTTCGCACAAGGACCAGTGTTTAGGGTCAAACCCAGGCCACTGGAGCAGTGAAGTTGTGGCTTTCCTGATTGTCTTGTGCAAAAATGTTGTGGTTTTTTTTTATGTGCAAAGTTTCATACTTTGTTTTTTAATTCCAGATATTTAAAGGAAACATTGATGGAACAGGTCAGGTGAAGAATTATTTTAAACCACCAATCGTGGCCCAGTATGTCAGAGTATACCCAAAACCAAGTGGAAGACCTCTGGCTCTACGAATGGAACTGCTGGGATGTGATCTGCAAAGTGAGTTTATTAAGGAGAAATATGATTGCGGCTATGAGGAAATAAGCATCTGACATGTTGCCAAGCACTTAAAGGTTAAGACAAAAGACAGAGATTTTGATGAGATTAGTTGTCATATACTGGGTGGCACTTGCATATCTCATCACATTTTAAAAATTACAATCATGTGAAACTCGAGGGTATTTTCCTACCTGACTGGTTCTCTTGGGCAAGGCATGGTTTATGCCTAAGTAAAACTATCAAGTAAAATACATTTAAGAAAAATTGAGTAAAAATGAAACTCCAGGCAAATAAATATTTGGAAACTTCTGCTCATTTCTACAAGATTAAGACCCAAGGTGGTAAATTGATCCAAGTTTTTTTTTAATTGATTTGACTCTACATAGATATTAATCTTAATGCAATGGATGCAGAATGGGTAACCTTGAATATTGTGCTCCAATTTTATATGAGAAATGTATTAAGATAGTTTTTGCTTTTCCTTACAAAGAACTCTCTCTAATCCAAAGGGATGAGGCTGAGGGGGTTTTGCTGTTCACTCTTCCATCAGTTCATTGTGCAAAACCAAGATGATTCTTGTTCCCATTCTCCCTCACATTTGATCTTTCAAAGCCACCCTCCTCTTCTATACATTAACGTCTTCTCTTCTTCATTTTCCCTTTTATCTCATGACCATTGGTCCAAACTCCCATCTCTCATGCTCAAACTATGTATATCGTCTGAGCCAAGTCATGCTGTTTTTTTTTACTTTGAACAAACTAATTTTTTTGAAGTAACTTGAATGCTTCGCTCTAATAATACCTGATGGAGTAACAACACTGTCACAATGACGTAATGCTGTAAATTCCAAATTTTCAAATCGATCATCTCTAACTGACTCAATATAGGAAGAAATAGTATCAAAGCAGCAATATTGCCTGTAAACCAGGAGAATACTCCTTGTAAGGAATTCATAAAATGGCATCAACAAAACTGAAGTACAATCAGTGCTGAACTCAACTGTAGCTGGGGTTAGATAAAGATAGACCCAATGTCTTTACTAATGACATAAATACTAATAATTATTTGAACAAAAAAAAAGTGTTAGGTTTGGAATGATTCATAGTTTTTATTGACTCCTACCTTTCTGGTTTTATTTATCCAAATAGCATTGGAAAGTTCCTCCGATACAATAGGTCACCACCTCTTTGTCACTGTGGTAATGCACCACTGTATACTGTTACTTGGTTACTGGCACTGTGTTTATGTATGGTCCATATGTGTGGCTGGCCTGCCTTCCCTCAGTGACTCCACCCCTGGAATCCCCTAATAAAGGTGGTCCCTCCTTCAGTACAAATCCTGGGATCAGGCCAGAACAGGATCATGGTCCATGTTTTATGGTACTAAAATTGATACACTATCAATAACAACAAATGGCTGGAGTAACAGGATGAAAGCCTTTTAATAACTATTCTGGCCCGATCCCAGGGCCTGTACTGAGGGAGGGACTTGGCGTAATCACCTTAATTAGGGGATTCCAGGGGGTAGGGTCACCAAGGGAAGGCAGCCAGCCACACATATGAACCAAACATATACACAGTGCCAGTAACCAAATAACAGCATGTGTATGCAGTGGTGTATCACCGCAATCATATCTTGTGGAATGCATGCAGGTCTTTTTAAAGCATTATCTTGACTGGTTCGCCAATATTTCCATTGGTTGTAAAGAATGGTTGTAGGAGACTGGGAAAAATAGAGGTAATATTAATAAGATTAAAATGCACTTAATTAAGCTCATCTGAATATCTTACTACAAAATTTCTTGGTAAAGATTCTCCATAACCTTAAAATTCTACAAAATAGTTAACCATTTTTTCATTGTCCACATGAATATTTTGTTCCATTTTGATTAGTTTCCAAAAGACACTTCATATGCAATTAAAATCAACATGAAAAAAAGTGTTCAAAGAATCTTTGCTTCATGATTTACAGACATTTTTGTATGATTGCCAAAGCAGAGGAAACTTTTACATGGTAGGTTTCATTGGAGATTATCCAGTTGTTCCCACAACACAATATTGCATTTTAGTCTTTATTTGTGTTCCTCAGGTTGTTCTTTGCCACTTGGAATGGAGAAAGCGATCATTAAAAATTATCAACTCAGTGCCTCCTCATTCTGGGTTAGCTCGAGTGCCTGGATCCCATCATTGGCGCGCCTCAACCAGAAGGGGTTCACTAATGCATGGGTACCAAAGGTATGAAAAGAAAACTCAAATAAAATACTCCTTTGGGAGCTAGTAAGAAAGTAGAATCTTATAATGCCAGTTTATTACAGGCAGAAGTTCTGTAATATTCAGTTCTGATAATACTTTTAAGTTTTAGAATGTTAATAATAAGACAAATAGTGAAATTAAAATTCTACCTTTTCGATACAGAGGAATAATCCACACGAATGGCTCCAGATTAATTTTCTACAGAGAAAAAAAATTACAGGGGTTATAACCCAAGGTGCCAGCTACCTGAAATGGCCCATGTTTGTGAAGGAGTACATCATCTCGTACAGTGATAATTGTAAAAGATGGACTGTAATTAAGGATTGCCAAAGCTTGAAGAAAAAGGTAAGGTTTGAAATTGTAATATGCTTCAAATCAATCAATTAAAAATGACTGAATTGCAAATGAATCAATTTTGTTATTAAAAACTGAATAGAAATTTTGCATTCTGTATAGTAAATATGAAGCTTTCCTGATTAGTTAGCACCCTGCCAAACCCTAGACTATGTTTTATTCATTGATACCCTTTCCCCCACCCACTTCATACACCAAAGACAGAATGAACCCAACTAATGTACGGAAATAAAAGTGTGTCCCAAAAATAACCAGCGCGAGCAGGTTCCACCAAAGTGCCGGTTTTTCCTTTTTTTGCTGTTCATTGGGTCACTTATTCAGCAAATATAAATGGGGTTATTTTATTATTTTAAAGTGATATGTTTCATTGAACTGAAAGACTTTGGAATCAGACGAAGTACATGGAGGTACAAATCAGCAGTAACTGAGGTGGCATTATTCAATCCAAATCAACTCCAGCATTTCCCACTACTAACATTGTGACATTTGCTGTGGAATCCCTCTCTCATTTGTTCTCGTGATGAATCTCTTGCACCCCTAATTCAGTTCAAAAGCTCAAAACTATTTTCTGCCCATCCCAATCTAAATTTTGTCACTCTTAACATTTTTCATTACTATTGAGAAATGTGTGGGCTGAGGAGAGCTGTACACCCAAGAAAAGGGGCCTGGACTGGAGGTGTACTATAATAAATCAGCCCTCTTCAAGACAGCACTTAGTTGGGAATAGAATAATAAAGGGAGGGAAAGCAAGAAATGGGGATTGGTAGATGACGGAGAAGTGAATATTCCAGTTGCTTGAGTCTGTGTGTTGCGCGATTGGAGAACTGACCACAAGGGAGTGCCGATTTTAAACTTTAATTTTTTTTACTTATTTATTTTTTGCAATTATTTTGCCAGTTGCTTGAGTCTGCTGGTTGCTTAAATTCCAGATAACAGGGTTTCTACTGCACCTGTGCTCTAAAGACATGTTTTCCCCAATTAGATCCTGGGTTTATCTCTAAAAATGTATCCCCTGTTTTTGACAAAATGCTAATTTATAACTGAATTGTATGTTTTGCAGGTATTTAAGGGAAACGTGGACAGCAGTAGCCACGTTCAGAATACCTTTGATGTTCCCATATTTGCTCAATTTTTAAGAATTATTCCACAGACTTGGCAAAAAAACATTGCCTTACGAGTTGAAATATTGGGATGTGAAACAGAGCAGAGGTTGTAAAGACAATAAATGTATCAAAAAGGTTTAAATAAAATATAATAATAATTAACTAAACTTCCAAACTCTATCTCTCTCTTTGTGTTTCATGTTATTGCTTATTGTTATATGTAGCACTGTTGTGGTGTGTGTATTGATCACACTCATTTATCCTTTCATGACCAAAATAAAGAGAAATATTCTTGGTTATACAGCAAATGTAAAACAGGATAGATCACTGATTAAACTTTAAGAATCAGTTTAAAAAAGAATGATCCTACAAATACCCAGACTTTGCAAAATTTCTCTTTAAAGAAGCCAACAATAAAGTAAGCCCAGGGATTTGAGACTGAGCCAGTATTCCTACATTTCCTCAAGGGTAACCTATCTGACAATATCTTGCTTTCTTCAGTCTGGATGAACTACGCATCTATATAAATCCCTCTTCCATTTTGGACTTCTTAAGTATCAATTTTTCCTCCATTAAAATACTTGACCTTGTATTCTTTAATAAACCAGAGGGCGATTCCCAGAGGAGCACCTTGAGATAAGCTCATTAAACAGATCACAACCGTTTTAAGGATAATACAGGTACACCCCAACTTGCAACCTATGCGACTTGTGTCCATCTGCACATGCGACCTAATTTTTAAATTTTTTTAACCTGGTTTATGTTGCATATGACAATCTATAACAAGGGTTATAGACCCATGTTAGAGCCCAAATGTGCATACTTACTGTGTTAATCAGCATCCTGGCGCGCATCGCGATTCCTGTGCACATGTGCAAGGCTTTGGTTGGTGCATGCACGCAAGTTAAGGGCACGAATTATCTTCAAGGGACTGAGCTCTTGCACATGCACCAACCGAATTCCAATACACGGTGGGTTCCACTGTGCTTGCGCCAACCGAATCAAGAGGGTTACGCCCAGCCTATGGGCCCCAGGATGCACATTTTGGCCCTTACTTGCCCTGTATTCCGGTTATCATTTGTTAAATACAACATTTGATTTTAAAAACTTTGCTTTAAGACTTCACAGTACTCCAACACGCAGACAAAATTCCGACTTGCGTCCATTTCAAGATACGATCGTTCCTTCGGTCCCGATTACAGTCATAAATCAGGATGTACCTATAGATTATGGACGCCCAATCCATCAAGAGAGTAGTTACTGGAACTCACTTGTCTATCAGAATGTCATTTAATAGTCAGGTTAGTTACAGAGACCAGTACAACAGTGGAGAAGGCCCTTCGGCCAAGTATGTTAGTCTACATTAAAACCGGGGGCTTTGCTCCAAACAGGACGGAAGAGAACAGACTGGTTGGAGAAAAGTACCAGCGGGTTCTGCGCTCATCCCTCTTAATGGAACCCCACCTCCCGGCCCCGCGATGGATACATTATCCCTTTGTGACGTAACCTTCCGAGTTGAGGTTGGGGCTCGGTGTGGTCACCTGATTGGCAGCGTGGAGCACAGTAACCGAATACCGTTCTGTGAGACTTGTTGCTGTCCACCAGCCTATTCATCAAGGAAAACCTTTGCAAAATGACGTTGGTTTTATTTGCTACCATCGATTGAGAGTAAAACTGTCGCTTGTATCTGTGTAAAGAGATTTGATGTGGCGAAATTCATTTGTTCAAAACTACCAGGAGATGGTTCCATTTGCCAGCTTTCGACAGGCATCTTTGCTGTGGCTCTTTATCGTTGCATTATCTTCAGGGTCAACAGTAAGCGCAGCCTGTTTAAAACGCGAGAAGCCTCTCTTCGCCCTGAAACCCATTGGCCAGGCGAACAGAGCACAATCAAATGAAGTGGCACAACTTGACCTGCAAGGGAAGAAAATGCCTCCTGTGGCGCGGGATGTGCCGATCATAAATAGCACCGAATACAAGCCGGTCGACGTCGCAGAGCGATGTAAGTGTTGTGATAGCACCAAGAAGTCTCTGCAACTTGGCCGGTTCAAGGCCTGTGCAGATGAAAGACACAGATGCTGAAATTTGAAGCTCAACAAATTGCGGGAGAAACTCGGGGAGTCCGGCAGCATCAGAGGGAGAATTTAAAAAAAAAAAATAACGTTTTGTGCCAGAATCCATGAACGAGATTGTGGTTGAAGTAAAAGAGAAGCCCATGTCAAGAGGTCAGGGTGGGAACGGGGCTCTGGTGAGACTGGTAAAGCCGGTAGAGGTGAAACATGGTTTTTTGCAACAATGTATTTTGCCATGCCTTGACATCCGGGTTTAGGAATGAGAAGGTCGCGGGGAGTGTGAGGGAGCTTAATGTGGAGAATGTTCATGAACTGAGGGAAGTTGAGATCAAGAAGGAGGCAGTGTGAGGTCTTTTGAGAAGCATGGAGGTGCAAAATACCCGTTGATTTGATGGGATATATCCCCAGTTATTTAAAGAGACCTGAAGATCTTTGTATCCTCACTGGTGACAGGGGAGAACCCAAAGGACTGAAGATGTTGTAACTTTTCTCAAGAAGGGAGAAAAGATTAATCCAAGAAATTACATGTCTGTCGGCCTTATATCAGTATAGGGAAAATATTGGAAAGGATACTTAGGGATGGGATTAATACACATTTGGAAAGTCACTCTCATCCAGCATCCTAAACAGCCTTTCAACATGAGGCACCTGCACCTCTTCTAACCTCACATTGTATTTGATGCTCCCTCCTTAACATTAGTGAGAACAAGCACAGTCATGGTGACAGTCTCACCAAGCATCTGCATTCTGTTCTCGATGGCATTCTGGAGCTCCTAGATGCATACAGTTTCCATTCACATCTCAGCTGTCAGACCTGGGCCTTTTCCACTGCTACAGTGAGGCTCAACATAAACAAGAGGAACAATATCTCATATGTTCCCTGGCAGTCTCTAATGTACATGAAATGTTCTAGTTTCAGCTAACAAGTCCTCACACTCTTCTGTCCCCCTTCTAATTCCTTTTTCCCGCTCCCTTTTTTGGTCTCCCATCCACCTTCGCCCAGCCCACTTCCATTCTTATGCTCCCTTCTCTTCCATTCTTATGCTCCCTTCTCTTTCATTCCATCTCCATCTCCCTACTGGATTCTAACACCTTCTTGTCCTCCAGATTCCCCCTCGGTTCAATCTGGTCTCTCTATTCCATCATTCTCACCTCTCAGATTCTGGCATTTGTAGATTTCCAATCACCCACTCCACCCTGTATGACTTATCTTCCTCTACCTGACTCATTTGTTTATCTTTCACTCAGTAGCGCACTCATATTTCCTATGATGAAATGCTTTGAGAGGCCGGTCATGGCCACAATGACCTCATACCTAAGTAAAGATCTGGACCCACGGCAATCCACCTAAGTCACTCCACAGTGGATGCAATTTCATTGGCTCTCCACTCAGCTGTGGATCACCTGGATAACAGCAACTCGTAGATCAGTCAACTCTTCATCAACGACAGCTCAGCTTTCAATACAGTAAGTCCCTGGGTTAAGAACATCGACATAAGGAAAACTCGGACTCACAAACGGACGACACACAGCTTCAACTCAAGGAATGGGAATGCCATCTGCCATCTTAAGTTGATTTGATTAAATTTCCATCATCTCCTGTTCATCTTCAGCATTTAGTAATGGCTGGCAGATCTTCAAGCCTTCCCACTCCACCATCTCTATTCTTCAAGTACATAGTTGTATTTTCTAATGTACCTGTTTTGACTTAGCTACAAATTTGACTTAAATGCAGACTTAGGAACAGATCTCATTCTTAACCCGGGATCTGCCTGTACTGTCATACCCTCAGTACTAGTAAACAAGCTCCAAACCCTGGGCTTCTGCACCTCCCTCTGCAACTGGATCCTTGACACCCTAATCAGAAGACCACAGTCAGTACGAATCACAAATAGTGTCTTCACTGACAAATCAACAGAGTGGCACCACAAGGATGCATGCTTAGCCCACTGCTCTACTCACTCTACACCCATGACTGTATAACTAGGCACAATGAAAGTGCCATCTACAAATGTGCTGATGACACTCCATTGCAGAATCACAGGTGGAAATGAAGAAGCATGCAGGAGGGAGATCAGCTCGTTGAGCAGTATCAGAAAAACAACCTTGCACTCAATGTTAGCAAAACTAAGGAACTAATTGTGGACTCCAGGAGGCGGAAGTGAGAAGATGAATCAATTCTGATCGAGGGGTCAGGAACTAAAATTCCTGGGTGTCAACATCTCTGAAGATCAGTCCTGGGGCCTCCATGTCGATGCAATCACAAAGAAGGCTCAACAGCAGCTATATTTCATGAGGAGTTTGAGATTTGATATGTCACCAAATTTCTACAGTTGTACCATGGAAATCATTCTGACTGGTTGCATCACTCTCTGGTATGGAGGTGCCAAAGCACAGGACAGGTAAAGACTACAGGGAGTTGTGAACTCGTTCAGCACCATGATTGGCATCACTTTTCCCTCCATCAATGATATCTACAAGAGGTGTTGCGTAAGAAAGCAGTCTCTATCTTCAAGGACCCCCACCACCCAAGCCATGCTCTCTTCACACTGTTAATATCATAAGAAGGTACAGGAGCCTGAGGATGAACACCCAGCAGCACAAAAACAGATTCTCTCCCCTCTGCCAATACATTTCTGAATGGACAATGAACCACAGACACTACCACACTTTCTCTTATTTTTGCACTAATTTATAGCACCAGTAATGCTGCTGTATAACAATAAATTTCGTGACATGTTCATGACAATAAATTTTGATTGAAGTTCAGATTCAAATTCTAATTCTCTCTCCCTGTCTGGCGTCTGGCAATCCACTGCCTCTGGCCATCACACTTTGCCTCTCCCTGGTTTACCAATCCCTCATGAGACCCATGTCCTACCTCTCCCAAGCTATCCTCTGTACACTGGCTCAGCTTCTAAATTTCTCCAGTCTTGATAAAAAGTTCTGGCTCAAAACATCAACCACTATTTTTCTCCCACTGTTGCTGCTTGTCCAGCTGAGTTCCTCCAGCAGATTATGTTTAACTTCAATGCATATGAAGCTGTTAAATTATAATAATGTTGATTTATTGCTTCAGATTCTTAAGGTTATTATAGCTACGAGGACCAAATATATTTCAGACTTCAGTTCCTCAGACAGCATGGTAGATTCAGCTATGTAAGATAGATATCTGCAAGAGAGAAACATGCTGCAGATGCTGGAATCTTGAGTGTCGATTGATGTGTACATATTTTCATGTTTATCTGTCATTTTAGTAGAAACACATTCACCATTTTCTCTTTGTTATCCATATGTTCTTTGATCATATAATTTTACAGAATTATAGTAGAAATGTGTATGACATAATCTGGTGAATATGTCTTGATCTGAAGACTAGAGTCATGGAGTAATGCATCATAGAACAGGCTCTTTGGCCCAACTCGTTTGTGCCAACCATTCTGGTATTCTGAGCTAATCCCATTTGCCCACACTTGGTCCATATCCCTCCAAGCCCTTCTTATCCAGAAACCTGTTCCACTGTTTTTTTTTTAAATATTGTCATTATTCCGGCTTCTACAGTTTCCTCTGGCAGCTCACTCCAGATGTGGACCACGCTCTGAGTGAAAATATGGACTCTCGGATTCGTCCTATAATGTTCCTCTCTCACCTTAAACCTATGCCCTCTGGTTCTAGAATAATCTACCCTGGGGGGAAAAAAACTGAGCATTCACTTTATCCATGGCCCTCGTGGTTTTGTAAACCTCTATAATATCACCCCTCAGCCTTTTTTGCTGTGCGGAATAAAGACTCCCTATAACTCAGCCACTCCAGCCTAGCAACATTATGAAGCTCTTCTAATTTATTGATGTCCTTCCTCTAGCTGGGTGACCAAAACTGTACACAGTACACTACATTGTGTCACCAATGCTTTGTACAGCTGAATCAGGAGTTCCTAAATCCTGTACTCAATACTCCGCTCAATGAAGATGAACTTGCCAAATGCCTTCTTCACCAGCCTATCCACTTGAGTTGTCACTTTCAAGGAACTATGCACCAGTATCTGTTCAACAACACTCTCCAGGGCCTTACTGTTCATTATGTAAGTCCTGCTCTGGTTTGACTTGGCAAAGCGTTACACCTTACATTTATCAGAGATAAGTTAGGGTGGCATGGTTAATGTAGCAGTTAGTGCAACACTATTACAATACCAGTGATCCGGTTTGAATCTGGCGATGTCTTTAAGGAGTTTGTACATTCTTCCTGTGACCTGCGTGGGTTTTCTCCGGGTGCTCCGGTTTCCACCCACCCTTTAAAAATATATAGGTTGTAGGTTAATTCAGCGCCATGGGTTTCAATGGCTGGATTTATCTTTTACCATGTTGTATATAAAATGTTAAAATTTACATTTAAATACCATTTTCCACTCTTTGCCCACCGACCCAACTGATCTAGATCCTGTTGTCAGCTTGGATATCCATCAATGTCCACTCTACCACCAGTTTTGATGTCATTCGCAAATTTACTAATCAAGTTAGCATTGCCATTCTAAAACATTAATATAAATGACAAACAACAGTACCAATCTTTGCAGCACACCACTGGACACAGGCCTCCAATCAGTCAACCATCCTTCCACCACTGCCATCTGCCTCTTCCACTAACCATATTTGAATCCAATGGGAAAGCTCACCTTGGATCCTATATGATTTAACCTTCCAGACTAACTTACCATGCGGAACTTTGTCAATGGCCTTGCTAAAGTATGTATATAAAATATCCACTGAATCCCCTCATCAATCCTTTTGGTTGACTCTTCAAAAAAGCTCATCATCGTCTTGAGATGAAATCTGCCACAATGACTTCCTCCTATCAGTCTATCCCTGACCATCCAAATGACAGTAGATCTTGACTTTCAGAATCCACTCCTGCTATTTTTCAATCACTGATAGCAAGCTCACTCTTGACAAGTTATCTTGCTTATCCATGCTGCCATTTTTAAATAACAGCTCAACATTTTCCACCCTCCAGTCTTCCGGCACTTCTCCCAGGGCTAAATCTACTCAATTCCCATTCTGAAAAGTTATGCCATAATAAGTTTGGAACAATGAAATATCACCCCAGAACATTTGACCTATTCCACCCCCCCCCCCTGCTAACTCGTGTTCATTATTTTAAGAATAACCTCTGAAGGATTAAAAGTAAACCAGTCAGTGTAAGTGAGGGAAAATTATGGAACCTGAGAACAATTATATATCCTTTCAATGTACCATCATATCATCCATCGTATGGGAGAAGTTGAAAGGATATGTAATTGTAACTAGCAAGTAAATCTTTACGACATTTTTTGCAATTTAAAAAGATAAATATTTCCACTTTCAATATCGTCTGTTTTGTTTGAGCTAATTGATTTGAACGCAGGAAGTGACAAGCTGGTGCTCACCCCACCAACCTGTTCTCACACAAGTATACGCTGAATAATTATGAATCTTTGCATCATAACATTAAGGACTTGTGCACTTCTCCAAAAGACTTTGGACTTACTTTGGCCTGCATGTAATGGTGACGTTAAATTCTTCTCGTGGCCATGGTCATCCTGATGAGGACTTTGCATAGCCAAACTGCTTTTACATTGGATTGACCAATGATCAAAATATTTAATTCAAATTAGTGAACTGCTTTAAATTCACACTTTCTATTGTTAACATTCAGTCAATTGAAACAAATCAAAGGAGAGGAAAGCATATTAAACTGCTTGAAAATAATTTAAAAAGCCAATCTAGCCATCATCATTTTACTAAGTTTTGTGGTAATATTGACAAAGAGAAATCAAAAAGTACTTACTGCTTGTAAATAATACGTTCATATTTTGCACTTAAAATAGTATGGCATAAGATATAGTTTAAACACATAATCCTAGGATAACGTCTTGAACCACAGAGGCAGAACCTAAGACAATATGGTTAGCTTCGCAGCCCAACACCCAACCCCAACCAACCAATTTTCCCCTGCAGCCGCTGCAACCGTGTCTGCTTGTCCCGCATCGGACTTGTCAGCCACAAACGAGCCTGCAGCTGACGTGGACTTTTACCCCCTCCTTAAATCTTCGTCCGCGAAGCCAAGCCAAAGATTACAGCACCAGTATCTGGGCCTTGAATCCAGCGCTGTCTGTAAGGAGTTTGTATGTTCTCCCCTTGTCTGCGTGGGTTTCATCCGGGTGTTCCTATTTCCCCCACCCTACAACACATAATTGGGTGACACGGGCTCATGGGCCAGAAGGATCTGTTACCGTGCTGAGCATCTAAATTTAACATTCAATTTTAAAAATATTCTCTTTGGCTTGGCTTCGCGGACGAAGATTTATGGAGGGGGTAAAAAGTCCACGTCAGCTGCAGGCTCGTTTGTGGCTGACAAGTCCGATGCGCGACAGGCAGACACGATTGCAGCGGTTGCAGGGGAAAATTTGTTGGTTGGGGTTAGGTGTTGGGTTTTTCCTCCTTTGTCTTTTGTCAGTGAGGTGGGCTCTGCGGTCTTCTTCAAAGGAGGTTGCTGCCCGCTGAACTGTGAGGCACCAAGAAGCACGGTTTGAGGCGATATCAGCCCACTGACGGTGGTCAATGTGGCAGGCACCAAGAGATTTCTTTAGGCAGTCCTTGTACCTCTTCTTTGGTGCACCTCTGACACGATGGCCAGTGGAGAGCTCGCCATATAACACGATCTTGGGAAGGCGATGGTCCTCCATTCTGGAGACGTGACCTACCCAGCGCAGTTGGATCTTCAACAGCGTGGACTCGATGCTGTCGACCTCTGCCATCTCGAGTACTTCGACGTTAGGGGTGTAAGCGCTCCAATGGATGTTGAGGATGGAGCGGAGACAACGCTGGTGGAAGCGTTCTAGGAGCCGTAGGTGGTGCCGGTAGTGGACCCATGATTCGGAGCCGAACAGGAGTGTGGGTATGACAACGGCTCTGTATACGCTTATCTTTGTGAGGTTTTTCAGTTGGTTGTTTTTCCAGACTCTTTTGTGTAGTCTTCCAAAGGCGCTATTTGCCTTGGCGAGTCTGTTGTCTATCTCATTGTCGATCCTTGCATCTGATGAAATGGTGCAGCCGAGATAGGTAAACTGGTTGACCGTTTTGAGTTTTGTGTGCCCGATGGAGATGTGGGGGGGCTGGTAGTCATGGTGGGGAGCTGGCTGATGGAGGACCTCAGTTTTCTTCAGGCTGACTTCCAGGCCAAACATTTTGGCAGTTTCCGCAAAGCAGGACGTCAAGTGCTGAAGAGCTGGCTCTGAATGGGCAACTAAAGCGGCATCATCTGCAAAGAGTAGTTCACGGACAAGTTTCTCTTGTGTCTTGGTGTGAGCTTGCAGGCGCCTCAGATTGAAGAGACTGCCATCCGTGCGGTACCGGATGTAAACAGCGTCTTCATTGTTGGGGTCTTTCATGGCTTGGTTCAGCATCATGCTGAAGAAGATTGAAAAGAGGGTTGGTGCGAGAACACAGCCTTGCTTCACGCCATTGTTAATGGAGAAGGGTTCAGAGAGCTCATTGCTGTATCTGACCCGACCTTGTTGGTTTTCGTGCAGTTGGATAATCATGTTGAGGAACTTTGGGGGACATCCGATGCGCTCTAGTATTTGCCAAAGCCCTTTCCTGCTCACGGTGTCGAAGGCTTTGGTGAGGTCAACAAAGGTGATGTAGAGTCCTTTGTTTTGTTCTCTGCACTTTTCTTGGAGCTGTCTGAGGGCAAAGACCATGTCAGTGGTTCCTCTGTTTGCGCGAAAGCCGCACTGTGATTCTGGGAGAATATTCTCGGCGACACTAGGTATTATTCTATTTAGTAGAATCCTAGCGAAGATTTTGCCTGCAATGGAGAGCAACGTGATTCCCCTGTAGTTTGAGCAGTCTGATTTCTCGCCTTTGTTTTTGTACAGGGTGATGATGGTGGCATCACGAAGATCCTGAGGCAGTTTACCTTGGTCCCAACAAAGCTTGAAAAACTCATGCAGTTTGGCATGCAGAGTTTTGCAACCAGCCTTCAAGACTTCTGGGGGGATACCATCCATACCTGCTGCTTTGCCACTTTTCAGTTGTTCGATTGCCTTATATGTCTCATCCAGGGTGGGAACCTCATCCAGCTCTAGCCTTAGGGGCTGTTGAGGGAGCTGGAGCAGGGCGGAATCTTGGACTGAGCGGTTGGCACTGAAAAGAGATTGGAAGTGTTCTGACCATCGGTTGAGGATGGAGATCTTGTCGCTGAGGAGGACTTTGCCGTCTGAGCTGCGCAGCGGGCTTTGGACTTGGGGTGAAGGGCCGTACACAGACTTTAGAGCCTCGTAGAAACCCCTGAAGTCGCCAATGTCCGCGCTGAGCTGTGTTCGTTTGGCGAGGCTAGTCCACCACTCATTTTGGATCTCCCGGAGTTTGCGCTGAAGATGGCTGCATGCGCGACGGAAGGCTTGTTTCTTCTCTGGACAGGACGGCTTTGTAAGGTGAGCCTGGTGGGCAGCTCGCTTCTTTGCCAGCAGCTCCTGGATTTCCTGGCTGTTTTCGTCAAACCAGTCCTTGTTTTTCCTGGAGGAGAAGCCCAGCACCTCTTCAGTGGATTGCAGTATGGTAGTCTTCAACTGATCCTAGAGGGTTTCAGGGGACGGGTCCGTGAGGCGGGTTGCAACGTCGAGCTTTGCTTTGAGGTTTGCCTGGAAGTTTCCTCTCGCTTCGTCTGACTGCAGGTTTCCAACATTGAACCTCTTTCTGGGGGCTTTATTGTTCCTGGGCTTTGGCTTGAAGTGAAGGTTGAGCTTGCAGCGAACCAGCCGGTGGTCAGTGTGGCATTCCGCGCTAGGCATGACCCTGGTGTGGAGCACATCTTGTTTGTCACTTTCTCGCACCAGGATGTAGTCCAGGAGGTGCCAGTGTTTGGATCGGGGATGCATCCAGGTGGTCTTAAGGCTGTCCCTCTGCTGAAAAAGGGTGTTTGTAATGACAAGTCGCTGTTCTGCGCAGAGCTCCAACAGGAGGCGCCCATTGTCGTTGCACTTGCCGACGCCATGCTTGCCCAGGATTCCTGGCCAGGTTTCTGAGTCTTTGCCGACACGAGCATTGAAGTCGCCCAGGATGCCAACCTTGTCGGCTGTAGGGGTACGTTGGATGAGGTTGCGCAGGTCGGTGTAGAACTTGTTCTTTTCTGCTGGTTCCGCCTGGAGGGTTGGAGCATAGACACTGATGAGGGTGATGTGACGCTTGTTTTGAAGTGGGAGTCGCATGGACATGATTCGGTCCGAGAGGCCTGTCGGAAGGTTTTCGAGTTTGGAGGCAATGAAGCTCTTGACCATGAAGCCTACACCAGATAGGCGTTGTTCATCCGAAGGCTTGCCAGACCAGTAGAGTGTGTAGCCCGCGCCGCGTTCTTGGAGGCTGCCTACATCTGCCAGGCGGACTTCACTGAGAGCGGCTATGTCGATGTCAAGTCTGAGGAGTTCATGTGCAATGAGGGCAGACTGACGTTCAGGTCGGTGGCTGTCAGCCTTGTCTAGCATGGTTCTGATGTTCCAGCATGCTAGCTTGAGTTTGTGAGCATCTTTTGAGGGGGAGGACGTGGAGGGGGAGGACGTGGGGGGGGAGGACGTGGACCTGTCCTCGGGCCTGCGCAAAGGAGCTTTTAGGTGGAGTGCAGTGCGCGCAGTACTGGCCCCACCCTTTACACCCATGGTTCGTGTGCCGTGGCCAAGCAAGCTGGGACGTGGCAGCGAGGTCCTTGGGTCGTAGGTTTTATATCGGAGTGGCCTTCTCCTATGCAGGTTTCTTACCCGGGCTGGAATATTATAAACTAGTTAACAATCCAAAATTATCAGCTTATTTAACTGTTCAGAAGAACAGATGAAGGTTGCATATAGAATTTGATTGCAACCAGGCTCCCATTGAGGGAAAGCAGCTCAAGAAGTATCAGTAGTGTCACCACACCAGGAGACCAGAACTGTTCATTTCCAAGACCTTTTTTTAATCTCATGACACAGCATGTTTAAAAGGAATTGGCCTGGAAATCACCTTGTATTATTTGCCTGCAATTGAATGCAAATAAAAAGCGATAAACTTATAAAAAGTCCTTTGAACATAAATCATTTAGTTATTTTCACCAGCTAATAACATTTGTCATGCTAATAACATCTAACACGAGGATATTTGCTGAGGGCAGAAAGTGGGATCGGTTTAGCCATGATTTTATTGAAAAGTAGTGGAAACTCGAGGCATCAAATCTCATGCAAACCAAATGGGATTTCAACGTACTTTAAAGTTACATTTAATGAAGATGAAGGATTTTAGTGTCAGGAAAGAAAACATTTTTCACCGAACACTGTGGCATTAAACAAAATCCAGACAGTGACCTTTTTAAGGCAGCAACAGGCAGCCCCAATACTTCAGAGTAAAAGCACAGAGAAAGTTTCTGATCCAATCCTTGTCAACATTCACAAATTGAGTTGCCGCTCAATATTCTTAGCAAAAACTTGCCAAAGATCGACTAACTCAGCCATTTATCAAAGATCTAACTCTTGACCATCTTGGTTTGTTGAATGTAGTACCAAATTTCAAGTTCATTATCATGTGTGTCCAAATACAGTGAGAAAGTTAATTTTGCATGGAAAATTGACAATAAAATATTTCATTTTTTTTTAAAAATCCACTCATTCAGGAGTACAGGGAAATGCCTTCATAATCAATTCATTCATTTCTCCATTTCTCATTAATAACCATTTAATTGTCCACGTTTCCACCCTCCAATGACTTTACTTCCATTGAAAAAGAAAATTTAAAAAGTAACTTTAAAAATAGAAATAAGTACAAACAGTCTTATTTCTCTCTTTAAAAGCGTGTGAATAATAACATTTTAAATTATGATAAATAACGTCAGGCGCATGTGTGAAAGCTGGAGGAGCATGTTGACACATGAACGGTTTGCTCGGCCCCAGCAGTGAACCAATAGAGCTGGGGTCAGCATGTGCATAAAGGAGCACGTGCGTGTGGTCAGTTGAAGATCTGATAAGGGTGAGTTAGGTGTCGACAATTGCTGTTGACTGTTAAAAAACATTTAATAGCATTGAACAACTTTTAATCAAGAGAGTTAAGCATCCTAAAAGAACATTAATTGTTGAACATTGTTTAGCATTGTAAGTCGTTGAATATTGTTAAGCCACATTAACTTTTATACCAATATTTTGTTATTAAGAATCAACCACTTAGAACATTACTTAAAAACTTTTCATAGAACAATAAAGAAGGAAACGGGAACAACAGTTCATGCAATTTGGACATGTGAGAAAGTGAAAAAATTTTGGGAAGATCTAAACCAGATATTAAATAAAATCACAAAAAGCAATATACCAAAAAACCCAGAGATCTTCCTCCTAAGTAATATAAGAAATAAAGAATTTGGACTCGATTTGGATGGAGCACAAAAAAGGTTTGTTATGATAGCCCTAGCTGGAGCAAAATAATGTATTAGGTCAACCTGGAAATTCGAAGACAACTTGAGAATACAACAATGGTACATAAAAATGAATAAATGTATTCCATTAGAAAAAATAACATATAATTTAAGAAATAACATCACAATATTCGAACAAATATGGGAGCCATACATGAAATACAATAGAGAAATCCTACCATGGACTTCCACCACCTAAAATGACAGAAGGAGAAGATAACGAAAAGAAATGACTCAGTAAAATTTCTTGTTTATTTTTATTAAGTGACAACATTGTTTAACGGGTTTAATGTATCTTATAGATTGAACTTCAAATAAATGGGAAAGGGGGTGAGGGAGGGAACGAAGGGAGGGGGGAAAAGGGGGAGAAAATTACACTGCATATATTCAAGAAAAAAAATTGTATGTATCTTGGTCAATATGGTTTATAGTGTGAAAAATAAAAAAATTTAAAAAAAAGAACAATAAAGAAGAAGGTTATAAGTTTTGTGTGTTAAAAATGGATTTAAATACAAAAAAAGTTGGCAGAATGGACCACCATTATCAGCCAAAGTAAGGAGATGTGCACAGCTCGTGAAGGATTCTGTTATAATAAGTTAGCGATCCTTCTCTTGGTGCGGATGATTATGATTATGGAGAGTTTGCAACAATAAAATAACTTGTCAGTGACACTGAGAGTTAGCAAACTAACTTTTAAAGCCATGGATGAAGACTGTAATTTGGACTTTTATTCCTACTGAGCAGGAAGGCATCTCCTTCCAGTGCAAGTGGAAATATTGGAAGGGATAATGATTGCTTTCTGCTGTCTGATTTTGGTGTTCGAATTGGCATTGGTCTGGAGTGGCTCACCTAATCATCCTCTCTGCTACTGAAGTGGCAAAAAGAGACAGACCAAACCTAGACAACAAATTGGAGTGAAACACAAAATTCTGCAGACACTGTGATTGTAGTCAAAACACAGAACTGCTGGAGGAACTCAGCCGGTCTTAGAGCATCCATAGGAGGTAAAAATATATTACAGGTGTTTCGGGCCTGAGCCCTTCTTCAAGGAAGAAACAAAAATCAAGTAGGCGTCTGAATTATAGACTGGGGAGAGAAAGGGAGGGGTGTGAAATGGGAGGGGGTGGAGTGCTGACCAACAGCTAAAAGGTGGTAATTGGATATGATAAGAGGAAGTAGAGAATTGATTTTGGCTCTGTAGAAGGACACAGTGTGAAAAGGGAAGGAAGAGAGAGAGAGTAAAAGAGCAAGCTAGAGGAAAGGAGTTGGGGGACGAAGAGGGGTGGGGGCATTTCTAACAGAAACTGGAGAAGTTGATGTTAATGCCATCCAGTTGGAGGGTGCCCATATGGAAGATGAGGTGTTGTTCCTTCAATATGCAAGTGGTTTCAGTCTGGCAGAGCATGACAACAATGTGCCAGTGGAAGACAATACCCAATCAAACATTTGTCTTAAATGGATACGTTCTTGCTGTTTCTGATGAAGGGTTTTGCCCTTCTCTATATGCTTCCTGACCTGCCTCGTTCCTCCAGCATTTTGCTGTTCGAATTGGCATGTCTTTTCACCTGTTTTAACCAAAACTCATTCTAACCTGTCCTAATCCAACCAGATAGTGAGAATTTCTCAACCACACCTGAATCAACCATCAATCAGAAACGCTGCAATACTCAGCCCAATGACGCCCAATTGACCTACAGCCCCCATACAGTTTGAAGGGTGGGAGGAAACCGGAGCACACAGAGGAAACCCATGCAGATGTGGGGAGAACGTACAAACTCCATACAGACAGTGGTGGATTTGAACCCGGGTCGCTGGCACTGTAATAGCACCAACCACGACATTAACTGTGCCACCTCAAAAAAATTTCCTTCAAGTTTCTGTTTTTAAATTATTAATTTATGGGTCTGAGCATATTACCCCTCCCTCGTTTCTCCTGAGCCACCTTCCAGAACAATTCCAAAACATGGTGAGGGTTACTGAGAATGCTATTTCAATCTTAAACTGGTAAAGGTGTCATAAAGTAGCAATGGCTCCAGTCTATTCCTCTCTGTCATGACAAGACTGGGCTTTATCCATTTCAACAGATCCATTATCCTAATAGCCACCTGGGGAATAAAGGATAATTGAGCATTAAAATTATTTTTAATCTTTCATATTGATAGTGTAATTCAAAGTATTTCTCCTGTACATGAAAAAAAAGGGATAAGAACCTCAACCAAGGAAATCTTGTGCCTGAAACACTCATAAGAAAAATTATAAAGCCATTCCTTAGTTGTTACAAGATTATTGTTTTGAAAGTTGCAACAGGTATTCTTTCTTGATATCCCTGTAATTCCTTCCATCACAGCATTTCGCAGGATAAAGCGAGAAATAGGGTTTTCAGCCAGAGAAACCAATGTGAAAATGTTTGATACATCCAAATTTACAATGCCTCGGTCTGTGCTCTACTCTATCCCTGCTGTTATTGTCATAATTCTTTTCCTCTGCTGCCTTACGTAAGTAATGGGCATGAAACATTTGATTTCTATTTGATCTGCTGAACTAATATTGATCTTTGAATAAAAAATATAGGCCTGCTGTTACACACAACATAGCATGTACATGTTTTGGTAGAGGGAAGACATTTCTTATGAGCAAAGTATTCCATTAAAGGAAGGCTATGTTTGAAGTGACCCACCCTTTAAGTGGATGAGGGGAAAATGATTTTCTGATTGGTGAAATGCCAGAATTGGATGCACCCAAGTTTCACTGAAGACTGAATGTTTTTGTCCACGTTAATTTTATTCAGAGACAGGATGAAAAACAAGGAAGAGGAAAGTATTTGGGGGGGATTTAGAAAGGCTATTATTGTGACTGTCCACCGAAGAGAATTGCTGCAGTGACAAGGGAATCTCTGTTTCCTGGCAGATGGAGAGTCATTGAGAGATTCCCACTCAACCATTTTCTCCAAATTGCCAAAGATGACCAAAAAGGGCATGTTACACCCCTTGAGGGGGTTTCACTCTGTGAAAAATTCAAGAAAAATGCAGGAAGAAGTAACATCAGTATACATGGCTTTCCTTGAGATCACAAAAATCCTTTGACTCCATCAATGGATTGGTGTCTTTTTCTGGGTGCTCTTCCACATCCTAAAGTTGTGCTGACAAGTTAATTGATGAAAATTTCCCCTTGGTGTTACCTAAAAGCAAAATGGTTCAAAGGGACATGGGTTCAGAGAGAAAGGGGAAAAGTTATGAGCGGAAACTTCTTCACACAGAGAGTGTTGGGAGTGTGGAATGAGATGCCAGCTAATGTGATGAATGCGGGCTCAATTTTAACATTTAAGAAGAATTTGGACAAACATAGATGGGTGCAGGTCAGTGAAACTAGTTAAAAAGCTGGTTCAGCACAGACTAGAAGGGCCAAAGGGCCTGTTTTTGTGTTGTAATGTTCTAAGGTTCAATGGGAAGCCATGGAGAAATCCAAATATCGAAGATGGAGGAATCATGAGCAAATGAACTGCTGGAGGAATTCAGTGTGTCGGACAACATCCATGGGCAGAAATTTCAGCCTTCCATTCAGTTCAGGACCCCTTATCAACCCTTCATCAAATCAAAGGGCAGCTGATGGCCAGTTATGAGGGGAAAAGTTGCAGATGTACAATGGAAAAAAAAACCGGGGGAATGGGAACCAGCATGGAGATGATGGGCTGAATGGCAGATTTTTCAATCTGTCCCAAAGTAATTGGCATTCAACTACTCTATAAATGATCTCGAATGTGAACACAAATGTATTCATTCCCTACTTATCCTTCATCATCTTAACCAAATATCTTATTTTCAGATTTTATTGTGACGTCCCTCACCAGTGACAAATGAACTGCAATCATCAATGATTAATTAATATTCATTAGAGCTCGGAAAACAGAGATGGCCATTATGCATCGTAAATGTCTCAGACTGCGCATTGCTTAATCCAGGTGTCGTTGATTGAAGCGAGTGCCCAGGTGTTGGAGAATTATTTCATTTGGAAAAAAAACTCGGAAAGGAACATCATGCCAAGAAAAATATCAAAGTATCCATGAAAACAAAAATGGGGGAAAAAATCACTATGTTTTTAGATCTATCATTTAATAAAATATTTATATTGCAAGCAGTTCATTGTAAATGAATTTTACAAATATAATCACACAACTAGACACAATGTGTATTTCCGTGATTTCTTTGTAAAAGACTCCTTTGACCAAGGCAAATATTGGCTTGGCTCTATTCCCCATCTTATCTGATTATGCCCATTCCAGTAATAGTCCATGTGGCCAAATTGAACATCGCACACCTGTTTTATGATGTGCTGAGTTGGGATTATATGTGTATATTGCAATATTCATTGGATGTTTATGGTATTAATCACCATCCAAGGCTGTAATGACAGAAATGCTGTCACTTTGAAGTTCATGACATCAGTTAATAACCCTCTCTTAAACATATTCACCTGGCGGAATAAAGACAAACCAGTGAAACACAACTACTGCACATGCTGGAATCTTGAGTGAACAAAGAGAAGGTGGAGGGGCTCATTGGGTCAGGGAGTGTCCACAGGTAAAACTGGTCAGCCAACGTTTTGGACCATTTACCAAGACTAAAGTGGAAAGGGGAGATAGCAACCATTAAGGCAGGAGGGGAGGGGCCAAGAGGTTTTAAATTTCTGATTTCCAAAATTTAAAATTAGACATACAGCATGGTAACAGGCCCTTCTGACCCATGAGCCCATGCTGCCCTATTACATTCAATTGACCTACAACTCCGGTATGATTTGGAAGGAGGAAACCAGAGCACCTGGGGGAACAAACCCGTGCACACATAGGGAGAACATACAAACTCCTTACAGATAGCGGCGGATTTGAACTCTGGATGTTGGTGCTGTAACAGCACTGCACTAACCATTATGTTAACCATGCCGCCCTAAGGTGATAGAGTATTGGTTAAAAGGGGAGAAGCCCATTGGGTAGGGAGGTGGGGGGGGGGGGGGGAGTTAAAGAGTAAAGTAAAAAATGGGAGCACATAAAAGAGAGATGGAAACAGTGGAATTGGACAGAGGTGGGGCTACCTAAAATTGGAAAATGCATTGTTCATCCCATTGAGTTCGTGACTGTCCAGGCAGATGATGACATGTTGTTCTTCAGTTTTACATTTTGCTTCACTTTAGCAATGAATGAGGTGTGGGAATAGGGAATGGAATTAAAACTGGCTGTTCTACTCCCGGCATACAAGCAGAGACTGAGGACCACCTCACCAGTGGTGAAGACGGCGAAAGTATGGTTGAGGGAAGTGAAAGAGCATCTGCAGGGCTGCTTTGAATCAGTGGACTGGAACATAAGAATATCCATGGACTTGAATGAATATGCAACAGGTGTTACCAACTTCATCAAGACTTGTGTGGATGAGGGTGTGCCCACGCACAAATATCAGGTGTTGCCCAACCAGAAGCTTTGGATGAATCAGAGAATTCACAACTTGCTGAGGGCAAGATCAAGGGCATTTAAGGCGGAGAATCTAGATATCTATAATGTCCGGGAATGACCTGTGGAAGGCCATCTCTGAAGCAAAGTGGCAATACTGGAGGAAGCTAGATTCAGAGACAGATACTTGCCAAATATGGCAAGGAGTGCAGCCCATTACAGCCTAAAAAGAGGGACGAATTGCATAGATGGCTACGATGCTTCATTACCCAATGAGCTGATCACCTTCTATCCTCGCTTTGAGAAGGAGAATCAAATGGTGTCTATTAGAATTCTTTCAAAGGCTGAGGGCCCTTGTGATATCTGTCTCTGAGTATGACGTCAGAATATAATTCAAGAGGGTGAACCCTCACAAGGCGTCAGGCCCTGACAGCGTACCTGGCAGGGTACTGAATATCTGTGCCAGCCAACTAGCCAGAGTGTTCACGGACATTTTCAACCTCTCTTTGCTGCAGTTAGAGGTCCCCATCTCCTTCAAAAGGGCATCAATCATCCCACTGCCCAAGAAGACCAGAGTGAGCTGCTTCAATGACTATTGCCCAGTAACACTAACTTCTACTGAGATGAAATGCTTAAAGAGCCAGGTTATGGCACGTACCTAAGCAATGACCTGGACCCACTGCAATTCACCTATCATTACAATCGCTCCACAGTAGATGCAATATCACTGGCACACCACTCAGCTCTGGATCTCTTCAAAAACAGCAACTCATATATGCGGCTGCTCTTCATGGACTACAGTTCAGCCTTCACCACCCATTATTCTCTCAGTGCTGATCAAGAACCTACAAACTCTGAGCCTGTGTACTCCCCACTGCAACTGGATCCTTCACTTCCTCACTAGAAAACCACAGTCAGTACAATTTGGAAACAACATCTCCTCCTCACTGATTATCAACACAGCACCTCAAGGATGTGTGCTTAGCCCATTACTCTATTCATTATACACTTGTGACTGTGTGGCCAGGCACAATTCCAATGCTATCTATAAATTTGCTGATAACACCAGAGTTGTCGCCAGAATCACTAGCAGCATTGAGGAAGCTACAGGAGGGAGATGGAGCAGCTCATTGAGTGGGTTCACACCAACATCCTTGGCAGGGTTCCAGCCCAAAATGTTGAGAATTCTTTTCTCCCACTGCTGCCACCCAAAGTGTTGAGTTCCTCCAGATTCCAATGTCTGCAGTTTCTCGTGCATCTCCAATTCAATTCAAGTTGAAAGGCTTAAAAGAAATATTACTTGCCTTTTATAGACTGTTAGAGACATCTTTGTTTTAGGATGTTTAAATTTGTAGTTCTGATGTGTGGCTACGTTTGGGGGAATACAAAATTGGTACATTGTAAGGATTAATAAAAATGTGGTAATGCTCTGATAATCTGTTTTGTACAGAACTCTTTTGTAATCTGCTTTTCTTTCCTCAGATGTTGCTTGGCCAGTGGTTCCCAACATTTTGTCATTTCCGGCATCTGCATTTATTGTATTTTCATTTCCTATTGATCATTCCATATCTTCTAATAGCAATTTATTCTGATGCAGGGTCTCAACTCAAAATGTTGACCGTCCCTCTGCCTCCATTGATGCTGCCTGATCTGTTAAATTCCTTAAGCAGTTCTTGCTCCAAATTACAGTGTCCACAGTCTCTTGTGTCTCCAAACAACTCTAGAGATATTTTAGGCCCATTTCAACCAACAGACGGGCCAATTGTTCTTCTACATCGGCAGTTCCTCTGCATTATAATTTCCTTTCACTTCTGTATGATGAAAGATGCTTGTTCATTAATTTTTGTAACATGAGGTGACCACACCAAGTCCTATACAAGTTATTGTTTGCAACAATGAGTTATTGGTCCAATGGTAAGGAGGATCAAGATGATTGGACAATGGATCTGCTGCATAGACTTAGTGTCTCCTATACATGGGTTTGATCAGACAACATTAGCATTCTGATTATACATTTACATAGACAAAAACAAGCACGTTTCCCCCATCCTGATCCTTCTTCCTGCTTAATTTTCCCAAGACGATCCATGCAGTATCACCGCCCTTATTTCCCTTCCCTCTCACCTCCTGGCCATCATTCTACACTCCAGCTACCTGCTGCCTGTTCTTTCTCCAGAATGAGGCTAGTTCATTGTGTGCCTTCATTCACCCTCTCGTTGGCTCCAACACATGATTGGTTGACCTCCATTTCCCAGCCTATAACCTGTGGTCTAATCCAGAGCCCCCAAACCCCTCCAAGAAAATGGCAGGAGAGTGTTCTGACATTGGAAAATCACACTCTACCTGTAAAGTTGGTGGATCCTTGTGGTGAGTTCACAACCAACAGAGATGGATTCATCCTGAGGGAGTGGAAACAAATGACTCCACTGGAATTTCCACTATATATACAATGACTCTGAACTCTCTCTATCCCATGGGCCCCCCCAAAATCTGAGGATCCCATGTCTTCTGCAGTGCCTTTACATTCATAAAGCTTCTGTCTCCCATACATGAACCTTGAGGCAAAACCCACAGGAATTCTGACTCCCAATCTTTTTCTCAATCATTGAGGTCTCCATCTCCCACTAAATTCCCTTTGGAGAGAGAAAGAAGACTTCTTCAAAGTAGGCATAATTTGAGTGTATGCAGTGAAGTAGTAAACTAGAGAAACACAAAAGCTGCAAATGCTGGAATCTTGAGTGAATGAATTTAAATTTCTTTAAAACTGGAGAGTCTCAACATATCAGGCAGCATCTGTGGAGAGAAATGGTCCATCAATGTTTCAGGTCAGGGTCCTTTTTTGAGACTGAGTGAAAAATATAAGAGTTTTGATAAAGGGTCCTGACCTGAAACGTTGACTGGTCATTTCTGGAGTGCAGCTGACTGACTGATAACTGTCTCCAGGTCATTTGTATGTCACTTAAGAAATTTTACCAGATATTTCCAGGTATGAGTCAGTCCTACAGCTCGGATGCAATTTCTGCATCAGGGGCCCAACAGGATGGTCCAAGGACCATAGTCTTTTCTTCACAGACTAGGCTAAAACTCGTACACAGTGTGCATTAGTTACCTTTACCCTTTGAACTTCACACTCCCTGAAATGCAACAGAAACCCTAGCAGCTCTGATCTCACCCCAGCTCCCTTAGCACTATGATTGTCTGAGCCCAGACCCCAGTCTTCAAATCTCTCGACTGGATGATTGTGTTTTCTCAGACATTGATCTGTAGTTCCAACCCTGTAAGCTCCTGAATCACAACTCCCCCACTGAAGGGGGAGTATTAATCCTCAATACCCTGCCTCAGTAACCTCCGATATCCAATATACCTCTGACTCAACAGTCACAAGTGGTGACAGTAACAGCATCTGCTCACTTCGTCTGCAGCCACCTCTTCAGCCGATGGTGCTGAAAACATCCGACATGCTAGCAGGGCTCCAGATGTGAGTTGAACAGCATCAGGCAGATCCTACACAGGTACCTTTCCTCCTCCTGGAGCAAGCTCTCTGCAGCTTCGTGAGCACTCTGAGTCGGCTGTGGGCTTTACTCAAGGAATGCTTTTGATTAGTTCCTCATTGAACCACAGAGAAGCCAAGAATGACTAGATGCTTATTATGGGAGTCCAGAGCAGACCAGAAGTGGCTCCTGTGGGATGAAACCCAAAATATTTTCTGCAAGCAAAATGCAGCAAGTCCATGCCCTGCCACTAGGCCTGGGCCATACTTGAGCAACTGTGTTCAATGTAAGTAATGGCAAAAAAATATGTGCTGCAGGCTGTAGAGCGTGTTGAAAGAATCAAAAGCTTGTTGATCCAAACCAAGGCTTTTATTAACTAGAAGACTAGAGTGTATCACATGTAGGTTGCCCAGTCCAGAATGACCTTGTCTGGCTCGGAACAACCCTTTAAGACCTGCCAGTAGGCGTGGCTACACTCTCAGCCAATCACAGTCATCCTACACTACAATCTGTACATATACACATTGGTGATAGAATCTGTACTATCACACAGGCCTCCTGATATTTTTGCATAGAACTGGAAGCCTTCGTGCATGAGGGCTTGGATGAAAACTCTTGATCACTCAACCCGTAAAACACATAGTGGTTCACATTTGGCCTTTAGTCTTTTGATTAATTTCCTTTGCTTGGCACACTCATGGGAGATGAGAGAAAATGCCAGCGTTTCCCAACAAATTCTAATCTTTTGCCTCTGGTGTACCTTCAAGTATCACTGGAAGTTAGTCCTGTCTTCTTACTTCACCCACTGCACAGAAATGCAAAATCAACATCCTTTTTTAATAAATGTGATTCATTTGTGTTGGGCCTTATCTAGCATTTGTTACTTGTCCCGCCATCTCAACAGTCTTCAAATTTTCACAAGCCGTGTCTTTTGTTCTCACCTTCCATTTTCCTGACCTCAATACCGACATGTAGTGTATGCATGGAGTTACCTTTAAGGAAATGGTTCCTAATACATTGCCATGAGTGTAGAGCGCGTCGAAAGAACCAAAGGCTTGTTGATCGAAACCAAGGCTTTTATTAACTAAAAGACTGGAGCATATCACATGTTGGCCTACCAGTCCAGAATGACCTGGTCTGGCTCGGAGCAACCCTTTAAGACCTTCCAGTAGGTTTGGCTACACTCTCAGCCAATCACAGTCGTCCTACACTACAATCTGTACATATACACATTGGTGATAGAATATGTACTATCACATTGAGACACTAGGGTTCAGTTGAATGTTCCAGTCATTTATTCATCGCTATTCTTCTATTCACTCTGGCAGCATCATAAAGGAGCAGACAAGAATCCAAATAATTTGCAATATTTTCAAAAAGATTATCAGCCCAAAATATTGGCTGCATCTTTCCACATGGATGCAAATAACTTGCTGAATATTTCAGTATTTTTCTTTACGGTTCAGAGCTTTGTTCAAGTGACATTTAAAGGACTGAGTTTCAGTTCATCAAAAATCAAAACAAAATCTAACCCTGCACCGGGTAACTGGATATTTGAGGCACTATCTAATCTCCGAGGCTTCAGTTAATAAGTAAAGGTAAACACTTAACGTTGTTCAACTATCCAAATTTATGGCCAGAGAGCTTTGCAACACCAAAAGTAGGGAGATAAAAATCAGCCAAGAAACAAATGGTTTTAGTTTTAACATTGAACAATCAATTTTATAGTGAAGCAGAAAGCAAAGGATGAATGACTTCAGTAAGTTTCCTGCAGGATACCTATTTAGGTTTAAAATTTAATTTAGAGATTCAGCACGGAGACAAGCCCTTTCAGCCCACGAGCCCACGCTGTCTAAAAGCACTCAGATATCTGCTCACGAATTTTACCTGACCCGAATAATCACCAAGTAAAGGTTGCTCTGAAGTGAATATCAAATCCCAGCATCGCAGTCTCTTGTGTCTCCTATATAAAAAAAAACTGGAGCTCTTGCTTATTTGCTGTTTGAAATAATTCTTTAACTTATTTGGCTTGATGACATTACTGCTACTCTAAATCCACGGATTCCTGACTGAAAGCACCTGATAGCCCACATCAGGAAAGGGGAAATTCCTGCCACAAAGCCGCTGTGGGCAGGTTTTTTTTGAGGTCAGCATAGGTTTCATTGCAGAAATACTGACTGGGAAATGTCGGACTTGGTTCCAAAGCAGCGTAGTGATCTCTTCCAAGCAAAAACTAAATGAAAGCAAGGTATTGCCGATACTAGAAGTCTGTACGAAAATGGAAAATGACAAAAATATGCAGCATGTCAGCAGTATTCAATCAGGAGAGAGAGTCAGAATTAACAGATTAATCTTGCATCAAAACTGGGAGGGGTTGAAGGTGCAAAAGGTGTTTAAAATAGAAGCAGGAAAATGAGTAAGGAATGGAAAAAGTAAAAGATTAAATCAGTAGAGAATTGAAGGGAATGGCAAAATAGATATGCATGGTTTTTACACAGCCAGCGGGATAATTTCCCTTCGATATTTTTCACATGTACCCTCTGTAGTGGCTGTTCACACAGGAAGGACGTTTACACTAAAATTCCTGAGTTGCAATAGTTTTGATTGCTGGACCTCGGTTGACGTCCACTGAGACGTCGACCCTGCATGCAATGTACAGTGTCACCGCGTCGACGTTGTCAGTGTACGTTGTATCCATTAGCCCATTGTCGTGGACGGCCTGCAGTTCAGTTTAGACTGCAGGCAGTCTGCAAAAATGTCTAGGGCTGCCAGAGGAAAAATTTTGGAATGAGAAGGAATCACTCATTTTCATTCCAAACTTTTTACAGTCTGTGATGCAGGAAATTTGTGAATTTTTCCCATTTTGCAGTGGCTGTGTGGAAAAAAAACCATAATGGTTCTGGGCAAACAAAGGTAAAGAAACCAAGGATGCTGGTCCAGTTTTCTGCAACAGATTTATTGCCTGTGATCAACATTCACCAAAACTTACCCAAGCTAGACAGAGGCACATGGGAAGCATAATCTGGGTTCAACAGCTTAATCATGAGACCCTGCCATCAGAAGGTCCTGACACTCTGACAGGAGGTATGGCTGAATTGAAGCTTCAATCCTGTCAAAACCTGTGAAGCTATTTGCAGCTTTAAATGTCTTTGATATTCAGAGACTAAAAAAAAACATTAAAATTGCTCAAACCACTATAAAAAGAATAAAATGTATTTAAGCATCAATTTTTAAAAATCATTTTGAAACCACAATGGTCCATGCTCACTTTGGTAGCATCCATGCTTGGCAGCAGACCATGAGAGGAATCAACAGAACAGGACAGGGCACCAGAAGCCGGAGAGCACCCCCGCTGAGATGGAGAAGCCTAGGAGACAACCCTACAGGGAAGGTGACCATGGCAGCAACCAATGAGGGGCTCAGCAGCTGTGAAGGGCCCACATAGGCTGTGGGCTGCTGGAGACGAGCAGACAAAGGAACCACACAGGCTGCAGGCCGCTGAACACTGGCTAGTGAGAACCAGGTATCAGATCGGGATTCATGTCAGTGCCAAATACATTAAGGGCTCCTGAAGGGCCTCGGGCTCTGGAGATTCCAGATCGTATTGGAGGTTCGGAACAAAGAGCTTGGGTACGCCAATGGAGCAGACAAGACTTTATGCAGTTTCATAGGCTCCGGGAGTGCAGGAGGTGAATCCACTCAACTCAGTGTCTCTGAAGGGACTCTCTTTTGTTTCTCTTTCTCTTATTACTGGGGATGCCAGACTGTGCTAGTGACACCTATTTGTTGCCTTTATGGCAAACTAAAGTTGACAAATTTAGTACATTTATGGTTTTTGTATTATTACATGACAATAAATGAATTAATTGATGCATTAATATGTTGAAACATTAAAATAAATGGAAGAAAAATTATATATTTCAAAATAATTTATCTTTCTAATCTCCAGGCTGAGAAGGCCCACTGAAATAAACGAGGTCTCCTATCCCACAGGAACTCCCAGTGAGATAGGTCTCCACCGCATAAATCCATGGGAAGGAAAGGAACAGATACAATGGCACCTGTCATTTAGCACAGATCTGCCTAAGTCCAGAATGTATTTGCATGGGAGAATTGGAACTCTGACTTGACCGAGTTAATTGAGACTACCAACCATAACTGACACGGGTTTTGATTAGCTCCACCGTGATCATTGCTTTGTTGAATGCAGGGTGCGTCAGGCTCATTATTGGGTTTTATGGTTTAATACATCACTATTTATGTTTAGTTTCAGTGAGTTGCTGTGGGAACAATGTGGTGATAAGCAGGAGTGGAGTGCTAATTTTTTAGGTGCTGGAGCTCACCAAAAGTGGTGACAAGGAGGTCTTGCGAGGCCTGGCCTTGGTGGCCGCCATGTTATATTTGGCATTGTATAATTTAATAATATGACCAAGTATTGCACGCTCGCACTCACTTGATTTTAGCACGATAGAGAATTTAACTATAACTTCCATTAATCACGCTAACTATTGATCCCGTGCTACTTAAAATGGATTAACTGGAAACATATAAAGCCTTTAAGTAAGTAAGCAGCCCATAGTGTTAGGTCTGCTTTGTTCATGAATGAGTGAGACAAACACCAGACTGAGTCGAAATCAGGGTTCTTTGTTCTTTATTACCGGATTGTAACACTTGCGACCAACCATGTTAGTCGGAGAATGCATTCTGCCGTTATCAGCAAAATGGTGATTTTTTATACCCTTGGATATGTGCTTAGAACATCATCATATCATTACTTGTCCAATGACTAAAACTGTTGCTATCCTTTCCCTGCTAGCTTCCTGCTTCTCAATCCATCAATGTCTCTCTTATCTTGTAAGTACAAGGATGCATTCACATCTTGTTACAGCCCTGCACATTCCCATCTCATGATGTTTTACCTTACAATAGTCTTTGAGATGGACTGAATAAAATCTGCAAGTCACTGCACCCAGTCTTCTAAATATACCAAAAGGTGTCCCCCTTCCCTAGATCCACTCAGGGATGAAGGACACTGAACCCAAACACAACCCCCTAAATTTTCTGGAGGTTTTAGCCACTCCATCATGTATTGACAAGTTGCTGGAGAAAAGTCTCCATCTTCGTGCCAATCGCCATATACTGGGCACATCCCACAAGCTGTCCTTATCAGGCCAGTGGGCTGGATGATTGGATTGACTGCTCAATACAACTTCATTTGCCCATCCACCCTACCAACAGTGCCTTCCTTTCCAGCTATAATAGTCATCTCTACCTTCCCATCGTATATCAATGTATTCAGAATGGTTTCTATATCTTCCATTGACCATTCCACCTTAGGGACTTTGTTTATTCTCCCGTGCCATCTCAGTCTTATTTTGTAAGAACTTGAAGCACTGTTGGTTCAACACTTCCACAAATCCCAGCCCCAGTTTTCTCGATTTTTCCGGTCCCGCCTCTTGAGTTGAGTCCCCAGCTGTCCCGGCCCCGATTTCCATGCTGTCCCGACCCCAGCTCTTAAGTTTGGCCCCCTGTTATCCCAGTCCTGGTTTCCACTGCTGTCCTGGCCCCAGTTCTTGAGTTTGGAGTCCCACTTTCTCTCTTTCATTTTTCTGTTTCTCTTACTCACTTCTTTGTTGTTTTCCTCTCAAGTTTCTTCCTTTTATTTTTCCCACTGTCAAGCACATGTTTTTGTCACTCGATGTTGTTATTTTTACTCCAAATTTTCACCTCTGACATCCTTCTTTATTAGACATCCTGTGGATCCTGTCAAGTGGAGTGTGGATTTTTCCACACTTGCCACTTTTTTCCCTTTGGAAATGTCACTGCTGGTCCTTTGAGACTCAGAGGAGCTGTAATTCAATTGAGGATGGCATCAAACTGGGTGTGGTGTGGAGATTGGAATCTTTGTCCACTCCACCTGGCTGTGTACAAGGGTGAAATCCTTCTGGGAAGACCTGGGAGTTACTGAAAAAAAAATTACAAAGGTGGATTTTCCACAGGATCCAGGGGTGTACCTTCTAGGGGACATTGGGGAAGAACACTCTAGATCAGGGGTGTCAAACTCAAATTCACGGAGGGCCAAAATTAAAAACTTGGACTAAGTCGAGGGCCGAACTAAATATTTATTGAAAATTTTCAACAACATCTGCATGTTTTCTCTTCTTTCAACATATGTAATGTTAAACTTTAGGATATAACTTTAGGAGGATAATGTTACAGGTCAGGAGTAGGTAGCTCAAGTTCACCCTTTGCTTGACCTGAGGGAAACCTATTTGGTCCCTGTGGAGATGTAGTCAGCATTCACAGGCTGTGTCCATTTTGGCCTGCATCAGGACTCAGCATTTCCTGCTCACTCCTCAGGCTCAAGGTCTCTATTCACCCTCGACCCACCATCCCTCTACCTGACCAGTCCTTTACCCAACCTCTACTCACCCCTCACTCCACTCACTCTGCCTCTACCCACCCCATCCTATACACGCCCCTCTACTGCCTCTCCCCTCAACCTGTTCCTCCCTCTACCCATCTCTCACCCTCTAATCACCCCTCCCCTACTCGCCCTGCCTCTCCCCTTTTACCTCTTCCCTATCCACCCCTCCTTCTACTCATCCCTCCCTCTAACTGCCCCTCGCACCACCATAACTTCCCCTGCCCATTACTCCTCACCTACACCCTCTGCCCACCCCTGCTTACCCACCCACTCAGGCCCAGCGCGCTGCCGATCAGCCTTTGCGGACAGCCACCATCTCTCTCTTCACGTGCAGGGCTGAACCAGCCGTCCTTGGGGTCCGCGCGGGTGCAAGCCCTCAAGGCGGTGGTGACCGGGAGAAGTGCGCTCGCGCTGTGGAAGGGCCGTCCGGTGCCAGTCGCGTGGGGCTCGCGCTGCCCGGGGGCCGTGCGCAGCCTGCCATGCCCGTCGCGCCGACAGGAAATCACAGGCGCTCACCCATCCGCCGCACCGCTCGACAGGTGGGAGAAGTGACTGGTTGTGCGGGGAAACCTCCAACTGGCTTGCCGGCTGATGACATCGACAGACTTCTTGTGTTACAATTTCTCGTGTTACAATGGGGAAGGATGTGCAATGAAGGGGGAGGATGGTGGGGGTGACATTACCAAAAAACAGCATCGGCTCTCGCTGCAGGGCGGGCCACCTCTAATACATTTTTGAAATGATCTTGCGGGCCAAATATAATTATATTGGCCCGCGGGCCAGAGTTTGACATGTGTGCTCTAGATTGTCCAAACACCAAATTCAGTTTGTTAAGGTTGCCTTGTCAGTAACCAGGATATATATAGCAGTTACGTGGAAGTCTGACTCCCAGCTAAATACTGTATGATGGAATATGGAAATACAGTGTTGCATTCCCCTGGAGAAAATCACCTACATTTTACAGGAGATATGACACATTCGTTGATGTGTGGCAACCATATCTGAGGCGCATAGGGGCACAGATATAAGATATAATTCACACCCCCCAAATAAGAGAAAAGAAACAATCTGTCCCAGCAGGTAAAGGATTAAGAGTATGAAATGGGGAATGCAGTGCAGATGATGTGTGTTTTTGCACCTACCTATTTTCATTTAACATCTGAGGCCTTCCAGCTTCGAGGAGGATCGTTGTTTTTGTCGGTATTTAGGTGGTTTTTGTATGTTTGTATTTTTATATTTTGGTATTTATAATTTAAGGGATAGGGAGGAGAGGGTGTAGGGAGGGGGAAATAAGGACTCTGTAAATCATATAATGTGAAAAGAATGTAATATTTTGTTTATTGGATTTGCCTGAGTCTTTGGAAAATCAAAAATAAAATATTTTTAAAAAGATGAAGCTGAAACTCCCTGTAGAACTTAACTCCGTGCATCTGACATCACGCTCGCATGACTCGCACATGTGTATTTCCAGAGCACTCCCCATTCCCCATTCCCCACCCCAAAACCCACTTCCACAAATTCCCTGTGTTATTTAATACGTGGCTGCTGTTAATCCCCACTAATTTAAATTCCCCACTTATTTATTTTGCCTATTTTTTTTACAAAGGTAAGCTCCAGTAACACTGCACCTTGGTGGTAGGGGCACCTATAACACTTTTCATACAACTGCATCTTTGATTTAGAAGCAGTAATGGGGAGGTATAGATGGGGAATATTGTTGCTACCTGAAGCTTGTAATCATCTTTTTTATTAACAGAAACTACAAGGTCATTGCTGCCACTTCGTTGAGGGATGTTGTGATTGTAAAGATGCAGTAGATGAGAGCAAAATAAAAGATTTTTTTTCCCACAGGAAGCAGTCAGCATCTATGTGCAACATAATGCTTCTTTCAATTTCTGGTCTAACTGAACTCAAGGTCAATTGGAATCTAAAATTGCATAAATGTTAAAAATTAATCTTTATTTTTCTTAAAGCTTTGTATGAGTCAGATCAAAACTCTGGGAAAGCTGAGGGAAGTATTTGAAACAAAAATCTGGTAAATACTGGGAGTTGGTGGACATTAGAAATAAAACAGAAAATGTTGGAATACTGAAGCTGTGGGCGCTTAATACATGGAGAAATAGGCACAATCTTTCGCTTGGATCCTCTTGCAGCACACATTGCGAGTATTTCCAGATTTTCTCTTTACCATTTCCACGGTAGTAATCAGTGGACTAATTTGCACATTTGTGAGATCTGGAGAACTCGCACTCTCTATAGATCTCCCTTTAAGATCCATTGGCTGGGTCACATGTCACATGGCGAGTCGAGTCTAGTAGGAGCATAAGAAACCGGAGCAAGTATTCAGTTCCTCATTCCGACTCTACTATTTGGCAAGATCATGGCTGATGCTGGTCAGCACTATTTTCCTGCCCCACATCTCTTGGTTCTTCAAATATTCAGAAACATCAATGTCTACTTTGATTGCAGACAATTACTGAGCTGCCAAACCCTCTTGGTTCATGAGTGATAATGAACTCTGATGGTTCCAATTTGTTAACAACTCAGCCAGAGGAAACAACCTCCTGCTGAAGTTTCTAAGAACATGCAACATTGTAATAAGGTGACTTCCTCATTTTGCTAAACTATACTAAATTTATCCTCAGATAGGGTTAGGGCTAGGGTCTTCCCAGGAAGCAGTTTGGTGACTCTTCGCTGCAGTCCATTAATATCAAGTGAATATATTTTTAGGCAAGGGATCAATATTGTGCAAACTTACACCTCATCTGTTCTCACCAAGGCCATTTATAACTTCATAACAACAAAGGGGCCATTTGGCCCGTCAAGTCTGTGCTGGTACTCAGAACAACCCCATTTCCCTGGAATCTATTCTCTCAATGTTGGAAGACTTCTTTATCCTTGTACTCAAATTATATTGCAGTGAAATATAAGATTAACAGGAGCAGGTGAAGGCCATCTGACCATCAAGCCTTCGCTGCCATTTAATAAGACCATGGCTGTACTGGCCATGGACTCAACTCCACCTAGCTACCTTTTCTGCATGACCCTTAATTCCCCTACTTTCCTAAAATCAATCTAACTGTGACTTACTTATATTTAACGAGGCAGCCTCTACTGCTTCCAGGGGCAGAGAGTTCCACAGATTCAGTACTCTTTGGAACCAGTTTCTCATCATCTAAATCTACTTACCTGAATCTTCAGGCTGTTTCCTTTAGTTCTTGACTCACCTTCCAGTGGAAACAAATTTCTTGCTTCAGTCTTTTCAATCCCTTTCATAATTTTGTACATCACTATAAAATTCCCTCTCATTCTTCTGAATTCCAGTAAGTATAGTCCTAGGAACTCAATCTGTCCTCATAGGCTAACTGATCAACTCTGGAATACTAATCTCTGGAATGAACCTGTTGAACCCTCGTTGCACTACCTCCAAAACTAGCATAGTCTTTGTCAGGTAAAAAGACCAGAATCAGACACAGCACAGTACTTCAGATGTGACCTCACTAGTATTCTGTTCAGTTTCAGCAGAATCTCCTTGCTCTTAAATTCAATCTCTCCAGCAATGAAGGCCAACGTTCCATTTGCCTTCTTGATTACCTGTTGTACCTGCAAACCAACCTTTTGTGATTTCATTTCCCAGATCGCATGACCCATGCATGCTGCAATCTTACACCATTTAAGTCATTATCTGATTTAGTATTTTTTCTTCCAAAGTGGATGATCTCAGATTTACCAACATTGCACTCCAACTGCCAGACCCTGGCTCACTCAAGATTAAATTTGTAATCATCTGACTGCATGTCTACAACGAGATGAAACAACATTTCTCTGGGCCATGCACACACAATACATAACACATAATATTCACATATATAAAGGAGGACATAGTACAAATAAAGATACATAAATATTTTGGGATCATTTACTCAGTTACAGGATACTGTTCATCCATCTCCAAACAATTACCAAAATATTTTTTTAAATTACAGTCATAAAATTGTTAATAGTTTACGAGCGACTAGTTATTGCTGCACCCTGTAATTAATACTGGCTGCTTGTATCAGATTAACAATAATGTTCCATTGCCTCCTCTGGGTTAGTTAATGCCATTGCTTTTGAGATGTTAGAAGAAAGATTAGAGATTCTTTGAACAATCGCCAGCCTTTGAGAGAAAGGCTGCATTTCAGTGAAGTAGCAGCCCAACTAGTTTGAACATTACTTACCTTCAAAGGTGCTTCAATATAATTCATGGCCCACAAGGGGAACTGGCAAAATTGTCAATTTATTTTGAGTGAAGACTGCAAAGATATCCCTGAAACTGTGGATGGTTGAAGTGTGTCGACAAATCCTATTAATTTTTTTAGTTTAGAGCAGTGTTTCCCACCAACTGGATCTTCCTGTATTGGACACCAAATGGCCTTTTCAGATGGTATAATGTTAACATTCTTTATCTTAAATTACTAAGTATATTGACCTCACAAAATGAAAGTTCAGATTCAAAGGTTAAAGTTCAGATTTATTGTCAGTTTTACATTACAACACATAGAACCCTGAGATTCTTTATCATGTGGGCAAGACAGAATTTTTACTTATTCGTTGGGCAAAATGCTGCCCTCAAGAAAAGACACTTATGCAAAAGAGATAAATGTAAACAAACTGACTATGCAATAGAGAAAATAAATATTCAGTCATCCATAATGTGCAAAATAAGACCTTAACTGAGTCCCTTATTGAGTTTGCTGTTGAGGAGTCTGATGGTTGAGGGGGAGCAACTGTTCCTGAACCTGGAGGTGCAGAACTCATGCCTCCTAGACCTCTTTCCTGATGGCAGCAGCGAGAACAGAGCGTGTGCTGGGTGGCATGGATCCTTGATGATTGTTGCTTCTCTCTGACAGCAGTGGTCCATGTAATGCCTGTGATGTCCTGGCCTGTGTACACTACTTTTTGCATAGCTTACCACTCAGACATTTTGGTGCCCCATATTTGACCCTGATGCAGCCAGTCACTACACATTCCACCACACATCTGTAAACATTTGTCAAGGTTTTCAATATCATACAAACATTTGCAAACTCCTGCAAAAATAGAGGCTTTCTTCATGATGACATTAGTGTGTTGGAACCAGGAAATGTCCTCCGAGATAGTGACTCCCAGGAATTTAAATTTCCTCACGCTCTCCACTTCTGATCCCACACTGATCATTGGGATCATATACAACTGGTTTTACCCCTTCCCAAAGTTCACAATCAGCTCCGTGGTTTTGGTGTCATGGAGTGCGCTGTTATAGTCAGTGTACTGTGACAGATTATAAATATGTTTTTGGGAGATAAATTGGAGCAGGTTTTTTAGTGTCGGTCACATACAAACATTTCTAAACAGATCTTATTTAGCTCAAGCTAGACAGGCCAGCGCCAAGAGCCTTTGCAAAAGCTGTGGGGAGTGCCTAAGAGAGTTCACTAATGAATTATTGTTTTGAAAAGCAATGGATGAAAGAACTCGGAGGAAGAGGTTCGGAGCCGTAGGCGGTCTGGAAGTGCTGCTTGCTGTTCTAAGAGGGTTATGTGGTTTTGCAAGCAGAGAGGGAATCAAACAGGCTTTTCTCTGAGAGAGTGAGAGAGAGAAAGAGAGAGAGAGAGAGAGAGGGAGAGATGAGTTCTGCAGTTTTACAGTCAGCAGTAGCAGCTGGGACTCCATCAGGACAAGCTGGTAAGCTTGTGGAAAAGCCCCATTTTGAAGATGGGTTGTGAGTGCTTAGTTCAGCCTAGTCCCAGTTCTTGTGGTTCATACAAGAGGAGAAGACTGGCTGCCTAATGTTTCACTTGAAATAAGAGAAACAAAAAGGAACTCTGTGGTAACCTGAAAGAAAGAGGATATCATCTGGAAAACCCTGATGGGGCAAGTTTCTTTCTTTTATTTTTCACACTGTGAACCATATCAACCAAAATACATACAAACATTTCCCTCTTAAATGAACACAGTGGCATTTTCTCCCCTTTTTTTCCCCCCTACCTTCCCTCCCCACTTCCCAACCTCTCCAAAACCAATAAACATTCAACATGTATAATACAATAAAACCATTAAACAATGTCATTACACAATGAAAAATAAACAATCAAAATGTGTCATCTACTTTTACATACTGGATCAAGTCATTTTGTCTTCTTATCATTTTAGGGGGTGGAGGTCCGAGGCAAGCACTCTCTGTTGTGTCCCATGTACGGTTCCCAAATTTGTTCAAATAATGTGACTTTATTTTTTAAATGATATGTTATTTTTTTTAATGGAATACATTTATTCATTTCCATGTACCATTGCTGTACTCTCAGGCTCTCTTCCAATTTCCAAGTTGACATTATACATTTTTTTGCTACAGCTAAGGCTATCATAATAAATCTTTTATGTGCTCCATCCAAATAGAGTCCTTCTTTACTTCTTATATTACTTAGAAGAAAGATCTCTGCATTGTTTAGTATGTTGTTTTTTGTGATTTTATTTAATATCTGATTTAGATCTTCCCAAAACTTTTCCACTTTCTCACATGCCAAAATTGCATGTACTGTTGTTCCCATTTCCTTCTTACAGCAAAAATATCTATCTGATAATGTTAGATCCCATTTTTTTAACTTTTGGGGTGTGATATATAACCTGTGTAACCAATTTTACTGTATCATGCATAACCTTCTGTTTATTATATTCTTCATAGATCCAAAACATCACTTTTCCCATGTTTCATTTTTTATCTTTATGTTTAAATCTTTTTCCCACTTTTCTTTGGGTTTATAGCACACATGTCAAACTCTGGCCCGCGGGCCAAATTTGGCCCACGATATAATTATATTTGGCCCGCAAGATCATATCAAAAATGTATTAGAGGTGGCCCACTGGCCGCCGCGCCAGTATAGCGCATGCACAGTAACCGCTGTGTCCCAGGGTGAGAGAGAGAGAGAGAAAAATCCTGGTCCTTGAAAAGTAGTGGTGGGTGGTTTTATAAACACGCTGTCGTGTCCCCCCGCCCACCCCCCCCACCGCAGCGCGGCCTGGCCAGTGTCAGGGGAAGCCAAGGCCGCTTCCCAGCGCCCGGAACCCCAGTGGCACAGCGTTTCTTGGAGCTGCAGATGGAGTCGGGATGCCGGAGGGAAGATTGGGGCTCCCCGCCGGGCGATGGGGGCACCGGCCGCCCTGCGCCTTCCCACCGGACCAGCGGCGGGTGCCCGGAGTACACGTGGAGAGCGAGGCTGGTCGGGCAGGTAGGGTGGAACCCCCCCCCCCGCCAATCTCGGGAGTGGCATGGGCTGGATCGGGATTAGCCGCGCTCACCTGCTCCTCCACCGCTGACCGGGATCCCAGCATAGTCCTGAGCGCAGAGACTGCCCTGGAAAGGTCCTGGGACACCGGCACGGAAAGAAGAGCAGGGTCCGTAGAACATTACAGATCAGAAACAGGCCCTTCGGCCCTTTGACTCTACCTCGTGAAAACCCAACACTGGAGAAACTCAGAGAGGTACCTGACAATGTTTGGCCCTTGATCCCCCTCATCAATGTATGAGCGAAAGTCTGTGGTTCTCGTAAAAACACCAGAAGGGAGAAACGCAGCAGGTCAAAGGGGGATCCGGGAGAAACTCAGCAGGTCAAAGGGGGGTCCGAGAGAAACTCAGCAGGTCAAGGGGGAGGGGTCTGGGAGAAACTCAGAAGGTCAAGGGGAGGGGGTCTGGGAGAAACTCAGCAGGTCAAGGGGGGTCCGGGAGAAACTCAGCAGGTCAAGGGAGGTCCGGGAGAAACTCAGCAGGTCAAGGGGGGTCCAGGAGAAACTCAGCAGGTCAAGAGGGGTCCGGCAGAAACTCAGCAGGTCAAGGGGGGTCCGGCAGAAACTCAGCAGGTCAAGGGGGGTCCAGGAGAAACTCAGCAGGTCAAGGGGGGTCCAGCAGAAACTCAGGGGGGGCCTGACCTCGCCAGGACTGTTGCCCACTCCCCCTCCCTGCTGCAGGCCGACCCGCGACTCACGGTGACGGGGCCGCTGATCCGCCGAGATGCCGCCCTGCAGCGAGAGCCGATGCCCCCGCACTGTCGTTGTCCAACCCGATCGCCCGCAAACCCCGCCCTCCCGCACACAGGCCTGAGTAAGTATTATGAATTTTAATCTCAGGATAAAACGATCTTCCAATAGTTTCATGTCACAGTGATAAATATATTCCTGGTTAAAAATGGTCCTGCACCTGGATACGACCTCATTAGGCATAAAACTTGAAGAAAAGTGTGTAAATCAAAGGATATCTGTACCAATGGAAAAAGGGCATGGCAAATAACCCTGCTAGAGTTCATGCCCACAATCAGTCACCCATTTGATTGTTTCAGGAATCATGTTATTCTCCCACATTCTCAATAGCCCTCAGATTTTACTATTCCACAGCACACTAGCAACATTTGACAAATCTTCTATAGAGAAATATTATTTATTGAATATTTTATTTCTCATTTGTTAATGCTTCTGGAAAGAGTTTATCCAAAACTATTATTAAACATTTATTTTAATAAGAAAAAGTTTAACATTACTTATGTTGAAAGAAGAGAAAACATGCAGATGTTGTTGAAAATTTTCAATAAATATTTAGTTCGGCCCTCGACTTAGTCCAAATTTTTAATTTTGGCCCTCCGTGAATTTGAGTTTGACACCCCTGGTTTATAGCTTATTTCATCATTTTCCTTATCTTGCAGCTTGATGTACATGTTCATTATAAATCTTTTAATTATCATTGTGTCTGTAAGCTTTGAATAAAGCTGCTTCCTTCTGGTAATCTCAGTCTGTTTCCCAATTTATCCTTTAAGTAGGCTTTTAGTTGGTGGTATGGAAACATTTTACCATGAGTTATTCCATATTTGTACTTCATTTGTTCAAATGTTAATAAATTATTTCCCAAAAAACAATTTTCTATTCTTTTAACTCCTTTCCTCTCCCATTCTCTAAAGGAAAGGTTATCTATTGTAAAAGGGATTAGCTGATTTTGCTTCAATAATAATTTTGATATTTGGTCATTTGTTTTTTTTCCTTTCTAAATGAATATATTGAGTAAATGATGCAGTACTGGTGAGCTTTTATATCGTACCAGCTTTTCATCCCACTTATAAAGTATATGTTCCTGTACCTTCTCCCTTATTTTATCTACCTCTATCTTAGTCCAATCTGGTTTTTCCTCTTGTCTGATAAAAATCTGATAGATATCTTAATTGTGCTGCTCTATAATAATTTTTAAAGTTCGGTAACTGCAAACCACCTTGGTTGTACCTCTCTGTTAATTTGTCTAATGCCATCCTCAGTTTCCCCCCTTTCCATAAAAATTTCCTTATTATTCTCTTTAGTTCATTAAAGAATTTCTCTGTTAAGGGAATTGGTAACGATTGAAATAGTATTGTATCCTTGGGAAGACATTCATTTTAATGCAATTTACCCTCCCTATCAACATTAGCAGTAATTCTTTCCAATGTTCTAAGTCTTCCTGCAATTTCTTTATTAGTGTTTGATAATTTAATTTGTACAAGTGGCTTAAATTATTATCTAACCTAATACCTAGGTATCGGATTGCTTGTGTTTGCCATTTAAATGATGATTCTTTTTTAATTCTGTATAATCCTCATTACTCATTGGCATCACTTCACTTTTATTTGCGTTGATCTTGTACCCGATATTTCTCCATACTCCTTCAATTTCTTATGTAGTTCTTTTATTGATTTTTCTGGTTCTGTTAAGTATACTATGATGTCATCTGTAAATAAACTGATTTTGTACTCCTTCTCCTTTATTTTTATCCCTTTTATTTTATTTTCTGTTCTTATCAGTACTGCCAGTGGTTCTATTGCTAAAGCGAACAGTGAGGGAGATAATGGACATCCCTGCCTAGTTGACCTACTTAATTTAAATTGGTTCGATACATATCCATTTACTGTTACCTTCGCCAATAGTCCATTATATAATGCTTTAATCCAATTAATATATTTTTCTGGTAGATTGAACCTCTGTAATACTTTGAATAAATAATTCCATTCTACCCTGTCAAAGGCTTTGTCTGCATCTAAAGCAACAGCCACTGTTGGCATCTTATTTCCTTGAAATGCATGAATTAAATTAATAAATTTACAGACATTATCCGCTGATCGTCTTTTCTTAATAAATCCAGCTTGATTTTGTTTTACTATTTTTGGTACACAGTCAGCCAATCTGTTTGCTAATAATTTTGCTATTATCTTATAATCTGAATTAAGTAGAGATATTGGTCTATATGATGCTGGTGTTAGTGGATCCTTCCCCATCTTTGGTATTACTGTAATTATTGCTGTCTTACATGAATCTGGCAAGTTTTGTATTTCTTCTATCTGGTTCATTACTTCCAGGAGAGGAGGAATTAACAACTCGTTAAATGTTTTATCAAATTCTATTGGGAATCCATCCTCTCCAGGCGTTTTATTGTTCAGCAGCTTTTTTAATATATCCTGTACTTTCTCTATTTCAAATGGTTTTATCAGTTTGTTTTGTTCCTCTTCTTCCAATTTCAGCAGTTCAATTTTAGCTAAAAACTCTTCTATTTTATCATCTTTCCCCTCGTTCTCAGTTTGGTATAATTGTTCATAAAATTCCTTAAATTTCTCATTAATCTCCATTTGATTATATATAATTTGTTTGTCCTTTTTCCTTGATGCCAATACAGTTTTTTTTAGCTTGTTCTGTTTTAAGTTGCCAGGCTAATATTTTGTGTTTTTTTCTCCTAGTTCATAATACTTTGGCTTTATTTTCATTATGTTCTTCTCCACCTTATAGATTTGTAATGTTTTGTATTTTATTTTTTTGTCTGACAATTCTCTTCTTTTTGTTATATCATCCCTTTTTACTAGTTCCTTTTCTGTACTTACTATATCCCTTTCCAACTGTTCTATTTCTTGATTGTAGTCCTTTTTCATCTTAGTTACATAACTTATTATCTACCCTCTAATGAAGGCTTTCATTGCATCCCATAATATAAATTTGTCTTTCACTGATTCCGTATTTATTTCAAAGTAAGTTTTAATTTGGCATTCAATAAACTCTCTAAATTCCTGCCTTTTAAGTCTTTGGCTTGGCTTCGCGGACGAAGATTTACGGAGGGGGTAAAAGTCCACGTCAGCTGCAGGCTCGTTGGTGGCTGACAAGTCCGATGCGGGACAGGCAGACACGGTTGCAGTGGCTGCAGGGGAAAATTGGTTGGTTGGGGTTGGGTGTTGGGTTTTTCCTCCTTTGCCTTTTGTCAGTGAGATGAGCTCTGCGGTCTTCTTCAAAGGAGGTTGCTGCACGGTTTGAGGCCTTTTAAGTAACATGGAGTTTAATCTCCATCTATATGTTCTTGGTGGGATGTCCTCCAGTTCTATTGCTAATAACAGGGGTGAATGATCAGATAGTAATCTAGCTTTATATTCAGTTTTCCTAACTCTCCCTTGAATATGGGCCGACAACAAAAACATATCAATTCTTGAGTATATTTTATGCCTCCTCCATATATCCATAAGTTTCATTTCCTGCATTGAGTTAACCATAAATTTGGCCACTTTATTCTTTTGCTAGTCTTTTGACCAGTTTTATCCAATATTGGATCCAAATTAAGGTTAAAATCCCCTCCTATCAATATATTCCCTTGCATCTAAAATTTTTATTAATTAATATAGCTACACCTCTAGCTTTTGAATTATATGATGCTGCCGCTATGTGCCCTACCCAGTCTCTCTTTATTTTATTATGTTCCACTTCAGTTAGATGCATTTCCTGCACAAATGCTATGTCTATTTTTTTCTTTTTTAGTAAATTTAATAGCCTCTTCCATTTAATTTTGTTATTTATTCCATTAATATTTATAGTCATATAATTCAACATGGCCATCTCATATCCTGTTTACACCTCATTTCCGCTTCCTCACCACCACCATCCCCCTTTTCCCCATTTTCATCTCTCAGTTTTCCCTTTTTAAACTCAATGTATGACAACACATTTAAAACATAAAATACTTCAACAACTCCCACCAATATTCCCTTAGCCCCAAATGTCCACCCCCCCTCTCTGAGTTGCCCCTTATCCCTTGCTGGGCAACCACAACTCCCCTCTCCATTTGGATTGCGAACCCGCTCGCAAGCATCGACTGATTTCGCAGTGACGGTTATTCTCTCCCACCCAACCCCCCCAGAAAAGACTTTTTTTTTACACATATAACAAAGTTCACCTTTTTTTCCCCCCTTACTTCCTTTCTTCCCTTCTCTTTCCCATCTTTAGTTCTTATACATTATTTTTACATCTTTATATATATTTTATCGCCGTTCTTCATTCTTGTTACAACTTTTCATCTCTTCTTCTGTCCTGTAAGCGATCTGCAAATTCTCGTGCCTCCTCCGGATCCGAGAACAGTCTGTTTTGCTTCCCAGGGATAAATATTTTAAGCACAGCTGGATGTCTTAACATAAATTTATAACCTTTTTTCCATAGCATCGATTTTGTTGTATTAAACTCCTTCCTTTCTTTAAGAGTTCAAAACTTATGTCTGGGTAAAAAAATATTTTTTGACACTTGTATTCCAATGGTTTTTTTGTCTTCTCTAATTTTATTCCTTGCCCTCTCCAGTATATTTTCTCTTGTCGTGTATCTCAGAAATTCTACTAAAACAGATCTTGGTTTTTGTTGTGACTGTGGTTTCGGAGCTCGTGTTCTGTGTGCCCTTTCTATTTTCATTCCTTCCTGTATTTCTGTCATTCCCACGACCTCTGGGATCCATTCTTTTATGAATTCCTTCACATCTGTGCCTTCTTCATCTTCCTTTAGGCCCACTATCTTTATGCTGTTTCGCCTACTATACTTTTCCATTATATCCATCTTCTGAGCTAACAACTCTTGTGACTCTTTAACTTTTTTGTCACTTTCTTCCAATTTCTTCTTAAATCATTCACTTCCATTTCTGCAGCCATTCCTCATTCTTCCACATTTTCTAATTGTTTCCCTATTTCTGTCATGACCAGCTCTAATCTATTCACTTTTCCTTCTGTACTTTTCATTTTTCTTTTAATTTCACTAAATTTTAATGTCAACCATTCTTTTAATGCTCTCATTTTTTTCTTGAACTTTATATTTTCTTCACTTTATTTCTTCTTTTCTGGAAAAGGCTGGTATTCCCCTCAGGCCACTACTCCATCACATGACTCCTCCTCATGGGGCAAGTTTCTTCGGCAAGACACTGAAATGGCTGATTAAAAGGAATCAGATGTTGGTGTCCAGCGAACAACAAATATCTCTCTGAAACCCGACAAGAGCCTTCCTGTGTGGTAACCATTTACCTTTCAAGCACCAAAGCCTGGTGGACTTCATAAAAGTTAAATTCTGTGCACAGTATAAGAATCGCCTGCAACCAGTGAACTATGAGGAATGAGAAGTGAGATTGGACTGTGAATCAAAGAACATTTCTGATCTTACATGCACATTACATACATGTGCACTGAGAATTAGAAAGGGGTTAAGTTAGGTTAGTTAAGTTAATAGTGATAAGTTAAAGTGTGATTCTGTTTTCATGTTTAAAGATAATTAAAAGCAATATTTGTTTAAGTAACCATTTGTCTTGGTGTATATCTACTGCTGCTGGATTTTGGGGTCCTCTGGGCTTGTAACCACACCATTCAGCCAAGTTTTCATTCTCCCTCTTGTACGGTGACTCATCGCCCTTTTTCTTACAGCCCATGGCCATGGCATCATCAGCAAATTTGTAGATGGTGTTGATGTTCTGAGCCACACAGTAAATCAAGTGGAGGCGAGAGCTAAACACCCAGCCCTGTAGTTCTCCAGTACTGATGGAGATAATACTAATCCACACTGCTTGTGGTCTGGAGGTGAGGAAATCCAGGATCCAATTACAGAGCGAGGTGTTGAGTCTCAGGTCTTGGAGTTTGCTGATCAATTTTAAGGGGATGATGGTGTTGAATGTCAAACTGTAGTCAATAAAGGGTATCCTGTTTTATGCGTTTTTTTGTTGCTCAGGTGTTCTCAGGATTTGTGTAGAGCCAGTGAGATGTCATCTGCTATAGACTTGTTGCTGCTGCAGGAGAATTGGAATGGACCATGTCACTGCTCAGACAGGAGCTGACCTGCTTCAACACCATCCTCTCAAAACACTTCATCGCCATGGATGTGAGTGGTCGGTAGTCATTTAGGCAGGTTACCATACTCTTCTTTAGCACTGGAATGATTGAGGCCTGTTTGAAAGAGCTGGAAACAACACCCTGCCAGTGTGAGATGTTAAAGATATCTGAGAATACATTGGCAAGTTGGTCAACACAGTTTTCAGTACTCGCTGGGTACTCCGTCCAGAATGGATGCTCTGCTTGGATTCACTCTCCTGAAGGCAGCCCGCATATAATCCTCTGATACAGACTGGAGAGGATCATCATGAGACATTGGAGTGTGCAGTGGGACTTCTTTGTTTTGGTGGTCAAATTGGGCATAGATCAAATTAAGTTTACTGGGAGTGAAGCATTGCTCTTACGACTGCACCCGATTTAGTTTTGTAGCAGGTTATGTCAGTTAGAACCTGCTACAGCTGACAGGATTTCATCCAGAATCTCCACTTTGCCCAGGAGATGACTTTTCATAGGTTGTACGTGATCCTTGTGTAGTGTTCTGGATCTCTGGACTTCAAAGCCTGTGATCTGGCTCTCAACAGGATCCAGATTTCATTGTTTTTCACTCATTGAACTTCACTTCTAAACCTGTATAAGCAAGTCAGAAATAATTCTGGAATACTCTGTAACAACTGATATATATTTATTTTTTTAGAATAGAGCATATGTGAGAGTACCTCCCTGTGGATAAGGTATTGTGTTCTAATGAAATAATACATATATCCTATAATATGGAGAAGATTGGTCTCTAGTCTCAAGACATGGATCCATATTGCAGGGGGATTATCAGAAGGTGGGGGGTAGGGGAGGAAAGCATATGCTGATCAATGGTGAACATTATGAAAAAGCCAGGCCAAAGACAATTTGGCTGATGTGACACTACATCTGCTTCATGTGGCTGTGAGATTATGGTGGAGGTGAACATCCCAATACAGTGCCAAAGGAGCTTTTATGTCAGAGTCACCCTTTGGAGGAATCATTTTAAAAAAATCATCCCTTGCAGTATTTGTGTGGTGCGCTAAGGCTGTACAACAGGCTTTAATCCACAAAGACTTCCACAGAGCCAGGATGGCTGTGGCTGCAACAACTCTGAGTGAGGCCTCGGGAGGCCGGCGCAGGCTTATATCCCGGAGGGTGATTGACACCCGACTGGGCGGGGCACGATCCCTTCAGGCCGACTGATTGACAGCCGGCCAGGAGTTGTCCTGTCCCCTTACACTCCTGCAGGTACAGACGTTGCTCCCTGCAGTTGGCCGGTGGTGAACCACCACAATGTGACCAAGATCAGGAAGTATTTTCAGAATCTTTATCTATCTGACAGTATTATTAAAAATGAAGTTGAATGATGGGTCTTTGTGGAATGGTGTTGATCCAGATTAGCAGTGCGTGATACCTAATTGTACTTTGAAATGGCTTGAGGTATTATAAAATGATTGGGTCTGTTTAATTAATTTGTTGAATTATTTCCTGAATAGAATCATTAAGGCATGAGGTACAAAAACAAGCAAGGAAGGAGAGAATTGTTTGAGAGGGGGGGAAAATCCACAATGACTTCCTTGAAGTCTGTCCTGGCCAACGCCCTTCCTGCTCCATTCATCAGATATATATGATGAAGTGTTTGCTTTGATACGATTTTATTCAGAGGAGCCTTGGAATCATGGGCAACTGGGTGATAAACCATGGTCTGTCTGCCCTGGTCATTGTAAGAAGAAAACAAATCTTTCTGCTGAGTCTTTTCAACAGTAATGGCATCCGAAAAGCTATGGAAAACAGTGATTATTATAGTTTCTTTTTGCTTTCAGGTCGTGTGGTTAGGAATCAACATCTTTCTATTTGTCTATTACTACATGCTTTATGAATATAATCCAGAATATTACTACACAAGGAAAATAATTGGAGTAAGTGCTCAGTTATCATTTGAAATGTATTCATATCTGTGATATTCCATTCTCAAATGTGCTGTTAACAAAATATTTTAGATGCTTTTTTTCCTCCTTAACATTATGATCTTATATTGTTAACAGTTCATGAGGAACTAGTTATTGCTGCACTCTATAATCAGTACTTGCATCAGATCAACAAGAATGTTTCATTACCTCCTCTGGGGTAGTTGAGGCCATTCTTCTGAGATGTTAGAAAAGTTAAGAGATTTTTTGAACAATCGCCAGCCTTTGAGAGAAAGTCTGCATTTCAGTGAAGTCGGAGCTAAACTGTTTGCACATTACTTACCTTCAAAGGTGCTTCGATATAATTCATGGCCCATAAGGGGAACTGGAGAAATTGTCAATTTATGTTAATCAGAGATTGCAAAGGGATCCCTGAAAATGTGCATGTTTGAAGTGTTGTTAAATCCTGTTTACCTTTTTATTTATGAGGAAGGTTTTCCACTATCTAAAATGGCCTTGCCATACATAACAAGTTTACAAACCTTCTGAAATCACTAAATATAATTGACTTCACAATTAAACTTGCAGATGCAATTCTGAAATAATTGGTGGAATACAGTATCAGCACGAATATAAATCAGTTGTTTATAATAAGTGCACGTTAGAGAACTTTCCTGGATATAAAAAAATACATTGCATTCAAATGAAATAATACATACATTCTATAATAATACAGTTAGTGTTTTTATAGAGTTTGATGTTCTCTAAGTTTTAGTATAAATATGTGTATATAATGTTTGGGGTCACAAATGATCTTAAATAATAGCAGTGTAAGAATTCTGAACAGTGAAAATTCTGATTTAGCAACTTTTATTGGCGGCACAAAAGTTATTATCATTGATTTTAAAAGAAAAAAAATCCACCTTGACTGTGCTGAAGAGACCAGTGTTTTGATTTGTCACCAGTGGAAGAAGATCCATTTAAAATTAAATAACTTGATCAAGAGCTGTCAACTTGCCAGGTGTTTCTGGTCTAGCAGCATTTCAATTTATGGAGTGTGATTGTAGTTAAAAGAATTCATTCCTTTTGGCTGCCTTGTGATTTTTAAAATTCATACGAAGTCCATTGCATGATCCACTATCTAATAGAACATCAGAATTTACAATTAGTATCAGTGTTATCCTAAAGTGAGAAAACATTCTCATTAATAGAGTAAATTCAAATTAGTTTGAAATTATTTCCCAAATAGCAACATTCACTAATTACATTTTGTAATTATGTGCAAAAGGTGGCACCGAAAATAGACATTTTCCGCAGAAAGATAGCACAAGTATGTGAACAATACCAGATTATATTATTTTGGTAATCTTGAGTTTCTTCAGCAATTGAAAAAAATAGAGACCAGAAACAAATTAAATATCACATTAACAAAAAAAATCAAATCCTTGAACAAGGAGAATATGAAGGATGGATCTTCATGTAACTTGTGGACTCCTGAAAGAGCAGACTTATTCCTAAAATATCAAAATCATCTTTGATTATAATTTTGAAAAAGAAGTGTTTCCTCCTTATCTCATTCTTTTTGTAACCTTACCAGGTATATGGAGAAGTTAATCTAAAAATTATAGCACTCAGAGTTGAAGTTAATGAACAAATGTTTAAATGAATGTTAAACTCAATTCATTTTAATCCATACTGAAGGAAACAAAAGCAATTTATTATCTGTAGTCTCCCTCCATTTAAATTATATTTACTTTTTCATTTTTCTTCCAAACATTTTACACCATCTGCCAATTTCTTGCCTATTCACTTGAGCCTTTACAGGTTCTTTGTCGTCCTTGCAATTTGGTAATCAACTAATCTTTGTATTAGTACATATTTGACTACAGTATACTTTCCTTTCATTAATAAATACCTGTAGTTGAGACTCAAGGATTGATGCATCTAGCACTCCACTAGTTACTGATTGCCAATCTGAAAATTACTCATTTAAATCAGTTAAAAATTAAAAATCTGATACAAAGTATGCAAACAGAAATATACACTACTAACTAAACTCAATGGATTAACAGCTTTCAGCTTTGAACAGAATAGCGACTGATTAAGAGCACTTTGAACAGATTTTTTTTGCGCAAGGATTTCCCAGACACATTTTCACAAACCAAATCTAGATTCATTTTATTACAACAGTAGTTTCACTGCTTGTTGACATTTCAAATATCTGGGTCTCAGGTGTTTGGTTTAATTTTGCAGATCCATTCAGGCACTCTCTAAAGTTTTGTGGGTAACCAACCTAGATCCCCTTTAACATAAATATTTTTATATAATACATGGAATGACCATCTATCATTTCCTCTAACTTCAAAGTTGGATATTAGAGGTGAGGTTCTTTCTTAGCTGTTATAGAAGGTTTGGTTATGATCATCATTGAGGTTAAAAATAGATTTCTTTATTTTCATGTGCATTACACACAAGATTTATAAAATTTTATTGCCATGAAGGTACAAAAAGAGAGAGAGACATCAATAACCCAGTGCCCATGCTAATAAGAGAAAGAGAAGCAAAAAGAAAGTCCCTTCAAGATACGCAGAGTGTCCTTGGATGGCTTCCTGGGCTCCCACAACCTCGACAACACACATTTTGTTTGCTCCAGCAGTGTCCCCAAGCTCCTAGTTTCAAACCTCTGAAACTGTTTCACCTGAAGCCCTTCGCAAGACCTGCTTGACATTAGTTCCCTCATCAATCCTGGACCCATTCTCACAAGCCAGTCTCCAGCAGCCCGCAGTCTGGCATGAGTCCTTCAACCTCTAGCTGGTCCACTGGTGTGGTCACCTTCCCCTCTAGGGTTCTATCCCAGGCTTCTCCTTATTGTTGGGGGAAGGGCATGCTGTTCTCCCCCTCTGGTACCCTACACCTGTTGATTCCCCCAGAGCCTGCAAACTTCATGGTCTGCTGCCAAGCATGGGCACCGCCATCTTGAACACAAACTTTTGTGAGTTTGACGATGTTTTTACTGGCCTCCTACAGACTGTTGGCATAAGAACCATGCAGTAGGACCTCATGGTGTCTCCATTTCCTGCTCTCCTAGCTCTGCACCAGTGGCAGCTCTCTCGTTACAATAGCTCAAGCATTTTAAATCATGTGACTCACATTGACAGGCCCTGAGGTCCATCTGCATGTTATCCCAATTGGAGCCTTTTCTCTAAGCAATGTACTTTACTCATCGAGTCGCAGAGTTTTGCAGTACAGAAACAGGCCTTTCGGCACAAATTGTCCATGTGACCAAGCTGTCTACCTCGGCTAGTCGAATTTACTTAGGTTTGTCCCATTATCGCCCTCAACCTTTACCATCTTTGTACCTGTCTAAATATATGTTAAGCTTTGCTATTTTATTCATCTCTGTCACTTCATGTGACAACTTGTTGCACATACCTATTTCTCTGTGCAAAATAAGTGTCCCTAGGGTTCCTTAAATCTTTCCCCTCTCACCTTAAGTCTATGCTCTCAGACTCTCCACTCTGGGAAAAAGACTATATATGTCCCTCTTAATTTTATATACCTCTGTAAAGTTCTCCACTCAGCCTCCAATGCCCCAGTGATAAAAAAACTAAACTTAGTCAGTCTCTCCTTATAGCCCAAGCCCACCCGTAACATCTTTGTCATTCTTTTCCAGCTGAGTGTCATCTTTCCTACATTTGTAAAATTTCCCATTGCATTGTGTGGGACATTTATTTGTTGTCATTTGGCATACCTAAAAGATCATTACATGCACATATAATATTTACCTTTGTCAATCTGTCATCAATTTTACATTCCAAAGCATTCCATCAGTGATATGTTTTTGAAAGGTGAATACAATGGACTCAGCTACTCAGTGTTGAGTAGCAGGAAGACCTTAAATTGTTTTCATTTCCCTGTAGAGCTTCTGTAGTGGTATTTCTCCACCTTGGTGTATGCCAGTCAGCAGAACTCATTTGCAGACAGCTGTTTAAGCTGAAAAGCAGGTTTTGAGCAGACTGATGTGCACTTGTCAGCTGATGCTGTTCCAGTAGCAGTTGAAGATTGCTTTCGTGTACACCCTATAAATCCTGTGTGACACAGCTGGTTGATGAACCCCATGGGATGTATGGGGCAGTGGTGAAGCTGGTGACATTCCTGAAGAAGACCAGATTGGAGCAATGATCATCTTTGTCTCCTCCACCTGATTTTGGCACATCCTGTATCCTTTAACTGTGGTGTGACATATGCTGCATTTCTCCTTAACTTGGATCTGTGGACAAGGAGGGTTCAGAGTGATTTGGGTCAAATGCTGTATGCACCTTTGTCCACGTGGATTGAACTCTATGACACTATGATTCCTAGAGGTTGAATGCCATGGGGGTTGCATTGCTCTTGATTCCCAGAGCCGGGAAAAAGTGAACATCACTCTCACAACTCTTCCCACCACCCCCAGAGTTACTATATCAATCAAGAGGAAACTTGTGGTCTTGGCTCAACATTCCCATCTCCCTTTCAATCACATATCATAATCAAGAAAAATAAGGTTAACATACTTGCATTCTCTTTTTTTTTTGCAGTCTGCACTGGCCTGGGCACGAGCTCCAGCTGCCTGCCTCAACTTCAACTGCTTGTTGATCCTGCTGCCTGTTTGTCGGAATTTGTTATCATTCCTCAGAGGATCTTGCTCAGTAAGAAACATCCATCCCTCTTCTGATCACTGTCAGTGCAGCATTGGTATAGGGTAGGAAAGTGGAGATGGAGCATTTGGAATAATATTGAGAAGCTCATCCATGCATTGCAAACACTCAGATGTTCTGCATAAATGTTGAAAGGAGCATGTATCCTCAGTAACAACCCCATTGGGTACCTCCTACCCTATTTGCAGAAGAGTGTGCAGTTCACTCTTGAACTCAAAAGATCAGAATGAAACATAAAGGGCCGAAGGGCCTGTACTCTGCTGTAGTGTTCTATGAAAGAAAGTCATTCTCAGTCTCATGGCACTGCCAAAGGTGCAGAAGGAACTCAAAGGATAAAATAATCTAGTCTACTGTCTTCTAGATGTTGAAAATTATTCAAAACAAAATAGGAGAAGCTTGAATCACAATCTTAAAACCAGGTCTTGACGAAATATTTGACGAAGACTTGAAGATTGCCGATTTCCTTTGGGAACAGGGTTTCCAAATTCATTCACTCTCCAATGCAAATTAGTGAAGTGTACATGGGAGGGGGGGGGGGGGGGGGAGGGTCTTTGGAGGCCAGAAGCAATAATGGGCTCATGATTGATAACTAGCATTTTCTTGAATAACTAGCAATTAATAGAATTCCCTGGAAAAGAAATAAAATACAAAGGATTGCATAATGTTGTGCATGTGGATGTTTAAAAAAATTCAAAGGAAGAGGAAAAAATAGTCCCAGATGCTGTTGATAAGTATAAGGCAAGTGTTACTTACTGAAGAGTAGCAACATAATTGGAAATTATTTAAAGCCCAGAAAGTATAGTAAATGGATATTTTTCAGACTGGAAAAACAAAATAGTGGTCCTCCACAAGGGTCAATATAAATGAAGTGTATTTTTCAAACTACACGAATGGTCTGAATTCATGGTGCCAAAATTTGTAGATTAAATTGAGAAACTAAGCATGAATACCATTAAAAGTTATTGCACAGTCCGAAATTGAACAGAATATCATACAGCAACATGTGAGATGACGCGTATGAGAAGGAAGTAAAAGAAAAAAAACCTGCTATTTAAAATGAAACTTTAGAAAGAGTAGAAGACAAGAAGGTAGAAATTCATTTATAGAAATCTCTAAAAAGAAGGACAACCTGAAAAGACTGGGAGCTGATTTCAGGGAAATAGAGTATGAAATAAAGATATATAAAACCAATACAAATCTTTGGAATCTTGAATCATTTCGGTTGTTCTGCCTTAAAGTAAATACAGAGGAAATCCTCAAGAAGGATTCCTGACACTAGATCTAGTTCTGGGTAATGAACTTGGTCAGGTGGCAGACTCTTGGTGGGGGAGTTATGGGGTAGGGTGGCGTTTTTATTAAGGAATATATCAGTTGGCGCAACACTGAGGGCCAAAGGGCCTGTACTGTGCTGTAGTGTTCTAAGTTCTAAGAATCACCTTGTAAGAAAATACGAGTCATTTTCATTGAAGCAGATAAAGCGGTGAATCAAATGAAGATGCCTAACTTTTGTGGGGGCTTGTTAAAACAATTAAAATTATTTCTTATGTTGAATAAGAAGCAGAGGCATTAAAATTTAAAGAACCGGATAGAATAAATCATTTTTAGATAGAAAGCGGGCACACCAGAAAAAGTTTTGGAGAGGAGTAGATGGTCGAAAAAGTTAAGTTTTGAGTGACATTAGAAAGAGCAGCAGATTAAATGTAAAATTGATTCCCAAAGTTATCAAAACTGTGAGGCTAATACTGTAAAATTCTATGGCAAATTTAATCTATGGTCATTGGCACTAAACTAAATATGGTTTGAAACTACCTCTCGACACTCCGTTTCTGAAAAAAATCAATGAAATCACGTGCATGAAGGCATTTACAAGTCCAGTGTACAGATTCAGTTAGCACCTACAATGAAAGCTCCTGCGATTGCAAGATTCTGATCCATGAATTTCTCCAATCCAATGCAAGTGGATAATCTGATTTCAACATCATAAATTTGTTCTAATGCAAAGTTCTACAGTGGGGCAGTAAATGGTCTATTAGTAGTGTTCAAAATGATCAGTGTGGTCAGCACATACCATCAGAGATGTCCTGATTGGCTGAAAAGATCTTGCCTCATTGTTACAATTTCAGCCAATGTTAACAAACTCATGGAGGCTTCTCTTTCACCACCTTCAACAAAAGAAAACAATTTTCAATAAAATATGCCTGTCAAAAAAAGATCATCCAAACTAACTGTAGAGCTGCAGTCAAAATACAATTAGATGTATTTGCAAAAGGGTGATTTGAAGAAACAAGTGAGAAGGAAAGTTGGTGGAATGGTTTATAAATACACGCAGTAGGTTTGTTCATGCCACTCTCTCTCCTCAGAATTCTCTGTTTATTCCCCAAAACGTGATAACTACTGAAAATAATTATTCATACATTGCTTCCTCATTTTGATAGGTAATATCCACAGAGGAAAGTTTTAGATTTTCCTTCATGTCCTATCTCAACAAACTCTAGCTGTTTAATACTAGGTTTGCTTTTGGATGTTGACTGTATTTTTCTGTACTATGCAGTGCTGTAGATGCAGTGCAAGGAAACAGTTGGACAAGAACATCACATTCCATAAACTTGTAGCGTACATGATTGCATTGCACACGGGTAAGCTTTGAAGACACAAAATCTCTTCTAATCTTGCATGCAAGCACAGGGAACACAAGGCTTTGCTTTCTTCACAAAAGCATGCCTTCCTTCTCCTTCATTGCAATTATGACAAAATTTCATGGAGGTCAAACTTCTGCCTACCCCATTCCTGCACCCCAAATTCTAATTGATTTGAGAGAAATATTTGAACAATTTGAGCAGACTCGATGAGGTCAATGAAAGATGCTCTAGTGATGCCAAGGTCAATGATTCTCACTGAAGATGTGAATTCAAGATCATGATTTAAATTCACATTTCCTACCTTACCCCCATTCCGTTGATTGCACTAGGAATATAATTGCATGATATTTTAATCATTTTCGTGGTCCATAACTTACAATGCTTGGTGTTTTGATAAGAGGACATATGATTTGTAATGTATTCAGATAAGCTTTAATCATAACACAGTTGTCCACATCTGGATGCATGTTGTCTAAACAGAAATTGAGGGAATGTAATCTTTTGCATCAAATCTAATAAGGGTTTGCTTTAAGTCTTTGTTTGGACACAAGATATTCTGGTCTTTAACACTTTGATTGACTGATTCCCACAGCAATTCATATTGTGGCACATTTATTCAATTTTGAATGGTTCAACAACAGCCAACAGTCAACAGAAGAAACATTGGATGCTGTACTGTCCAACATTGACAACAAATGGTTGAATCCTATTCGCTCTGATCATACGGTAAGAATAAGAACATAAGAAATAGAAGCAGGGTTAGGCCATCAAGCCTGCCCTGCAATTCAATGAGATGTGGCTGAGTGAATAACTATACGTAATCTTGAAAAGATGATTACTTCCATGCTGCACCTTTCAAATACAGAAATACATCTCTTGAAATCATACTTATATTAGTAATATCATATTTATATTAATATTTGATGTCCAATTTATATTGCCTATGACAAAGGCATTTTCTGGCATCCCACATTTTACATTTTGAGTAATTATTTTTTCAATGGTCAACCTTTCCCTCTTGGTTTTTGAAACTTATTCTTTTTTAAAATTCAATTATTTTAGAATCAAAGGTTCATTTAAACTTCATTAAAAAGGAATCTGTTCCTCACTTAATCCCTGTGGTGTCATGGATTCTATAATCCATTCCTTCCAAATTGCAATGAAAAAATTATTTTCATGTTCCTTCATTATATCCTTATTATTTTTCATTTTTTGCTTTCACTTTGATTTAGAGATCTTGCACAATTTCATTAGATTCAACATTCAATATATTGTCATGTAACAAAAAGAGTGTCATAGGACACAAAATTGCTATTAGTCTGCTGTATGACAGGCAGCTTTGCCATCGGCAAAAACTGCCTGAAGTGCCTCTTACAGTCAGAGAAAAAGAAGGAAAAGAGAGCCCCCCCAGAGTCACCAAGTGTCCATGGATTCATCTCTGGCGCTCCCACAACCTCTGCAGCCACACAGATTCCAATCCTAACCATCAGCAACCCGAGCTCCAGATCCAAACCTCTAGCATGATTAGGAACTTTTCAGTACCCTCTCACACCCTGGTTCCAAAACCTGGTACCCCTACAGCCACTCTTGAGCCAGTCAAGCAGTCTGCAACCTGGTATGATCCCTTCACTACAATCTCCAGCAGCCTGCACGAATTCCCCGCCTAGAGTTGCCAACAGCCTGCCACCTGTGTTCTTCAGCCGCAGTGCCCTTCACTGGTCCACTGCCATGCTCACTGTCCCGTGGGTCATCTCCTCTGCTTCTCCTTCTTTCACCGAGGGTGGGGGAGGGGTTGGAGAGGCGTTCTTCCTGTTTTCTGGTGCCCTGTGCCAGTCCTCTGCTTCCCCGGAGTCTGCAACCGCTTGAGGATGCTGCCCAACATAGGCACCGCCATTTTGGTCCAGACCCAGAGGATGCAGGATTTTCAATGAAACTTCAACAGGCCTTATAAAGCCTATACCGAGTCAGACACTGCGGGGGGAGCACTGTGCCTCCCATCCCTGCTTTTTGCAGGCCCACACCAGCTGCTGTTACTGCTATTTTGCATTGTTACTGGAAATGCATGTCAATCACTGCATTAAAAAGTGCCTGGATTTTGTCTTCAGTCTGAGGCTAGCACAGACGTAATTCCCTGTGTTTGCTTCCAACACACTTCAGCTGATGAATTGTTCAATTGTTCCAGAATGTGGCTCTGACAAATGCATAATTTACTTCTGTGACAACCTTAGGCAATGATACAGGTGTTCTACTGAAAGTGTAATTTGAATACAGATTCCTTCTGAGCCAAAGTGGAGTACTCAAGAGGTCCACGTGAAAATGCACTGTGCAGAATGCAGTTATTCCTGTCCAACCACTCTGGTCAAAACCATAGGTACTAAAAGTAGCTTGCATTGAGAAACTCCTTCAAAAACATGCCTTATTGTCAGGAATGAGACGTTCTGTTGATGAGAATTAAACTGAAGTTCCTCAAAAGGAAAACAATTGCCAAAGTTTTTTTTCTTCACACTGAACAAAGTTTAAGGGTGGCTTCATATTTTTTGTTTATGTCTAGTGTGGGTGAATACATGCTTCCTAGATCTGGCAAGTTTGAACATTGAAGGGGGAGAATACCTAAAATAAAGAAATTAATCAATAATAAGTATAGAAATGAGGATATAACTTAATAGTAGACATGACTGAATATTCAGTTCAAAGCACTTATTAGGAACCTGTAAAATGGGTACAAAGCTTTCATAGTTGGTTCCAGTTTAACAATTTATTTTAGGAATTAAAGTGTGCATGTTTAATTTTGTGGATAATTCCTCAAACCTCCACAGCAAATAAACTGATTAGATAGAAGAAAAGGATTCCAAAGAAATTATCAAGGCATTCTTTATAAGAATCTTTAATATTTAAAGGGGGTCTTTAAAATCCCTGCTTTATGTTCGGTGCTGCTATTTGTTAATATATCCGCATGTCTTCCACAGAACCCCAACTACGTTGCATTCACCACCATAGCTGGATTATCTGGAGTCATCATCACACTTGCGCTTATCCTCATGATCACATCCTCAACAGACACCATTCGGAGATCATACTTTGAGGTCTTCTGGTTTACACACCACCTCTTTGTCATATTTTTCGCAGGACTTGTCATCCATGGAGTCGGGTACTAATGATGATATCTTCCTCAAAATCTATGTGATTTTTGTGGATAAATAATGGTTGATTGGGAATTTGTAAAATTGGTATTAAGCTTTAACATGTGCTATTTTTGAGAATTTTATTTTAAAATCTTTTTAAGAATATGATTGTGTGTGCGTGTGTATGAGCCTACTTAATTGTGTAAATAATTCCTCAAATCTCAAATAAATATACTTTCAAAAATTGTACTCCATCTCCAAATTCAAAAATTAAACATCTTTCTTTTCTTTCAGCCGTATTGTTCGACATCAAACTGAAGTGAGCATATTGGAACATGATTTCCTGTACTGTGAAAATCATACAGTGGAATGGGGAAAGGTGCATGAATGTCCAATCCCTTCATTTGAGGGTGGTGCTCCAATGGTGAGTATTTCTGTAATAACTCTCAGCACTTTTTGATCTTTCTAGATCATGGCCATTTCACAGTTGAGAAAACAGTTGGCAATCTAAATTTGGCATCCACCAATGTGATTAATAATGGGTGGAGCAAGAGAGTATGGTATCAAATAGAAGCAGGAGTAGCATTTTCATCTTTTAAGATTCTAAAACCATAAGCCATGGGAACAGAAATAGGCCATCCAGTCTATCTTGCCATTTAATGATGAACTGATTCATTTTCCCCACTCAGCACCACTATACAGCCTTCTCCCCATAATCTTTGATGTCCTTTCTAATCAAGAACCTATCAATCTCTGCCGTAAATACATTAAATGACCTGGCCTCCACCACAACCTGTCGCAATAAATTCCAGATTTACCACACACTGGCTAAAGAAATCTCTTCGCATCTCTGTTTTTTCATTCTTTTTAAAATATTTTATTGATGTTTACATTATGCAACATTGAACAGTATAGTTATATATTGTAATGTACAATTAAAAAAAGGAAAAAACCCTATAATTCAAATCCTCTACCACTAAGCAAGGTTAAAAGGTGACACATCGGAATCAAGTGACAACAACCTGGAGATGGACAGCACAGCAGCAAAGCTTCAGAACAACCCAAATTCTTTAGGTTATGATAAGAGTTCATAAATGGGCTCCACGCCTTTTGAAAATTAATATTTATCTCTTTAATGGCATAACTATTTTTTTCTAAACTTAAACAAGACATAATATCACTTAATTATTGTGTATGTGTAGGTGGAGTATTGTCTTTCCATTTAATCAAAATTGGACATCTGCCTTTGAATGAAGGCTAAAATATGGTTTTGAGTTGGAGTCAGTAAAACATCATAATCTTGAAATGATCCAAATCGAGCAATTAAAGGGCAAGGTTCTAATTTGAATTGAAGAATCGCCAATAATGTTTGAAAGATAGCTTTACAAAATTTTTCTAAACTGGGGCAAATCCAGAACATGTGAACCAAAGAAGCATCTCCAATTTTACATTTGTCACATCTGAACAAAAACGAACAATTCACTTTAGACATACTTTCTCTATGGACCACTTTAAATTGCAACGGTAACATGCACAAAAGGAGGTCGTATTAATCAAATTACAAATAGAATCCCTCACCACATCTGAGAATGAACGATTCAAATCTCTGTTCTAACTATCTTCAATCCCAAAGTTGTGCTTTCTTGACCTAGACTCTCACACCATGGGAAACAACCTTTCTACATCTACATTCAAAATGTTTCAATTAAATACCCCTTCATTTTCTTAAATTCCAATGAGAACAGGCCAGGAGCTATCAAATGCCCTTTTATTCCCAAAATCATCCTTGTGATCCTCCTCTGGACCCTCTCCAATGTTAACACATCCTTTCTTAAATCTGGAGCCCAAACTGCTCACAATACTCCAAGTGAGGTGTCACCGGTGACTTATAAAATCTTAACATCATATCCCTGCTCTTATATTATTCTCCTCTTGAAATGAAGGCCAAGAATGCATTTGCCCTTTTCATCACCAACTCAACAGGTTATCACGTATGAGGACTCCTAGGTCCCTTTGCATCCGGATATTTTCAATTTTCTTCCCATTTAGTCTGCCATCATATACTTCCCGACATTGTGCTTGCTCCATCATTCAAAATATTATGACTGACATTTATTTTGGCACCACTTTTCTCTAACTCTATATCAATTTATTCCCTTAATTTACAAAAGAAATCTGTTGATTTTTCTTTCTTAAATTTTTTTTGAAATTGAACCTCTATGATGATCTTCAATAAAGAACTTCAGAGATTCATTACCCTCTGGAATAAGAAATTTCTTGTCATCTCAGTCCTGAATATAAACATACATTTATAAATTCATTATTCTTTTCCCTTTTGTGGGAAAACTGTCAGCATTGAATTAGTAATGACAAGGTTCAAAAATGTACAGGTTCAAAAAGAGCCCTCCAACATTTTGTCACAAATATATTCCTTTATGTTTCTGCAATTAGACTAATGGAAATGGTGTGAAATTCACATGTATAGAATTGATTTTTGATAATTACAGCAAACCACTGCCAATAATTTCATTACTGTTTAGAAATATGATCACAATTCTTTAAAAAAATCATTTTCAAGACCTGGGCATCACTGGCAAAGGACACTATTTATCGCCCTTCCCCAATTGCCCTTGAGAAATTGGTGATGAGTTGTTTTCAGTTCCTATGGACACATTCCTTCTATAGCTTAGCTATAAAAGTCTTTGGATGCTCTCTGCTCTCCTAACAATTTTCTGTTATATTCCAGACCTGGAAGTGGGTGCTTGGCCCAATGATACTTTACGTCTGTGAGAGATTAATACGACTGTATCGGTCACAGCAGAGAGTTGTCATCACCAAGGTAAACAGTGGAATGTTGATACGAGTTGCTGTTATGTTCTCCAGTTGCTGTTATGTTCCTGTTATGTTCCTGTAGAAGTTTATGAGAGTCTTCGGTGACATACCGAACCTATTCAGACACACTGCCCTTAGTTATGACATTCCTGGGATCTTTTAGTAAAGTCTGGAACAACTTCACAATTTAACCTGAGGTGACTGCAGTGATGGCAAATTCATCACCCAATTGCCATACTGTGAATGTTCAGTATAAGTAAACATGGTGAGTTGACAGGTCATTTGGTTTTGGGGCTGAGGAAGAATTTTTGGTCAGAACTACAAAGGAACTCTGTTACTTGGTGCCATGAAAGTGATTTTGCAAACTTGAAAAAAATCACTTACCACTTCACCAAAGGCTAGCATATATTCCAGTACTATCCATACCAGTCTTGATTACAGTGACTGAGTCATTTGTCAGAGTGGATTCATTTGGAGAAGTACCTGGAAAAAATGGGTTGCAATCACACTTCATCTAGTTTGTGCACCTTGGACTCATTAGACTGTGATTCATACCCCTCCTTCATTTTCACTTTAGTGTCTCTCCATAAATTCTGCTTCAGTCACCACCACCATTTCTGATTGTCATTGCCAACAAGTGCCAAATGGGCAGGATTATTAATTGGTCCAAACAGTTGTACAATTTGATTTTCTTTAATTGTGTGGCACTTGACAATAGCTATGAAAGGTGAAGATTGGTCACAATGCCACTGCCTGGCAGTAACTTGGACTCTGTCAATCCACCCTCCTCCTGGCCTGAAATGAAGGCAAATGCTGGATGAGGTGATCTGGCTCTATGTTAAAATTAAATATTCAAAGTATTTATTACCTCTAAAATGTGGTCACTGGGATGTTAATAACATTTTGCCATGACGACAAATTGTCTTCCTATTGAGATTGAAAGTAAATAACATCTTTAAGATCATTACAACTTATTTTTCAGACTATTGTTCATCCTTCGAGGGTTCTTCAACTTCAGATGCAGATGAAGGGTTTTAAAATGGAAGTAGGACAATACATCTTCATCAACTGTCCATCCATCTCACAGCTAGAGTGGCATCCCTTCACTCTGACCTCTGCTCCAGAAGAGGATTATTTCACTGTACATATTCGGTCAGCTGGTGATTGGACAGATGCCATCTTTAAAACATTTGGAGAAGATAAAGATGAGGGGCTGAAGCAAATGCAACCAAGGTAGGTTAGGTAGCAAAGCTGAAAATGGAATTATCTAATTAAGAATATTAAAAGGCACTCTCAGCTGATTTGGAGCCAGATTTCCCATTAGGTTAAAAGGTGAAAACCATTGGTGGTGAATAATATTGGAAATGACCAGTAAAAGAACATATGAATAATTTATTTAAGTTTTCTAATTCAGTTGGAAAATTATCTTCATTAACAAAATGTCTTTTTGCATGTAATTTTTTTAAATTTGCCAAGCTTATTTTGCTTTCATGTTGGGATTCCTTTCCTTTTGCTCCCACAGGATTGCAGTGGATGGTCCTTTTGGAACAGCGAGTGAAGATGTCTTCCATTATGAGGTCAGTGTTCTGATTGGAGCAGGCATTGGAGTGACCCCATTTGCATCGGTTCTCAAGTCTATCTGGTACAAGTATCAGAACTCTGACGCTGGACTACGAACCAAAAAGGTGTGTTGCTTCTTAAAAAAAACTTGTGTTATTGAACATCCTCATTTTCCTTCCTAATTTGCTTGCTTCAAGAGACAAATTGGCATGGCAGCCCATTATTATATAATCAAAAGACTACATCTATCCTGTCAAATTATAGTTATGTAAAGTAAAAATGCAGTGCTGGAGCAGCTCAGCTGGTCAAACAGTGTCTTTTATATAGCAAAGATAAAAATAAATAACCAACTTGAGCCCTTCATCAATGTATGTGAATTGGGTTGGCCCACCTCTTCCCTCAATTATAAAAGAACCCCATTTGAGAGGTCAGATCATTCAGTGGAACAGCCTTCCAACAGTATGGATAAAAATAACAATTCAGAATCCCAAACTTCTACAACTCTTTAAAGAATGGTTCATATATTTCCTCAAACTAACTCAAAGATTTATGATGAAATTTGCTTATGAGCAGAATGAAATAAAGATGAAAATTTGCATATTCTAGTTTAACTCAGCAAGTTTATTGTTAATCTATTGGTAGATTTACTTCTTCTGGATCTGCCGGGAGACTGAAGCATTTGAATGGTTTGCCGATTTACTTCGGTCACTTGAGAGCAACATGGAACAATTGGGCAAACCTGATTTTCTCAACTACAAGCTTTTCCTAACAGGCTGGGATTCTGCACAGGTACTGTGTCCAAAAATACATCAATCACCTAATAGTAAAGACATACTGTTTACAAACTGAGCAGGAAGATTTAACAAAAACTGGTTACCAATAGCCAGGCACAAAAATGTACGAGAGCAGCCATTCTCAAACTTTTTTTTAGGCTATGACCCCATTCAGACTCTGCTCAAAGTTTATTGTCCCGCTTCCCTGTGAAGCAGTCAAGTTTTCGCTTCTTCTGTATTTCTCTCCTACCGACTAAAGACAAAAAAATGTAACGAGAGGTGAAAAAAACCCAAGACTTTTACTTAAATGTGCCGGAGGGTCCCTGTTGAGAATGGCTGAGAGTATGGGACAAAACTAGAAGTAACACAAATAAACAAGAAACAATATTAACTTGCAATTTGTATTTGCAATTGCACTATGACCCTCTTATTTACCTTTTTTCTCCATCAGAATTTTCATTGCCTTATGCTGAGATAGAGGTGGAAGCGAATGCAAAAGCCAAATTGAAGTGCACAAATTCATATTTCTTTGAGTGATGAGCTCGCTTCAAAGAACAACCATTACCTTCTTTTATTTTACAAAAAGACATTCACATACTCTACAACACATACTCCTAAACTCCACAGTGCAAAGGAACAACATGAACCACTGTTAGGAATAAAGGGCAAGTCCATTCACTTACTGTCCATTTGCTTCAGATCTGTTCCTCACCGTGACTTTATTTTAACGCAGGCCACTCACATCAAGGTGCACTTTGATAAAGAGACCGATGTAGTGACTGGACTCAAGCAAAAAACACACTATGGTCGACCCAACTGGGACAAAGAGTTTTATTCGATTGCACAAGCTCATCCAAGGTAAATGGAAATAGCCAAGTCAATATTTTTGAGAGGACTGTCTCTTAATAGCCAAAGATTTAGCAATGAAAATTTTATAATTATGTGAGATTGTTCTAGATTCTTTATCTGGTAACCCTGCGACATACCTCATCAGGAACGTGTAGTGAAAGCTCTCCCCACTGGCCATTCATGGATCAAAGGCCAAAAAGGCTTCTATTCTTCCTTTCTATTACTGCAAAAGAATGTGTGGCTTCGTGGCAGGCACATGCTCAGAAAGGGAGAGATGAACTCAATAACTAGCTATGAAACAAATTGAATATGCAAGACCCCATTCTAACACGGAGGTTGGATCACAAATTATTCATTGCACCCAATGAGCATGTAGCCCATTCACCTAAGTAATTCTATGCTGGAGTTGTCCATATTAATCTCAATAGTTGTAATAATGAAGGGCAGTTACTGGTCAAAATGTCACTTATATTTTAGCTTACTCTTATTCAGTTATTAATAAAAGTCATCCAAGCAACATGGAGCTTCAGCATCACTACTGAGTTCTGTCATAGCACAAGGTGATGCAGGTTCAGGTTTGTAAACCTTCATCTACATATTCAGTTTAATTGTAGTCCCAGAGGAAAATGTATATAAAAATATTCAAATTATTTCCCTATTGCAAAGAGTGAAGACAACAGAAGCAAACAAAGTTAGGCTGTGGTAAGCCATTTCTTATTGTGCAGATAGAATGGAACGCAAGTAAAGAGCAGGAGACACACAGAAGAATGAAGATGCTGGGATTGAAAGCTAAAACACAATCTGCTGGAGGAACCTTTGTTGAAGGACTCCAGCCCGAAACGCTGATTATTCTTTTTTCTCCACCTGATGCTGCTTGGGCCCTTGAGTTTCTCCAGCAGATTGATTTCAACTGGTGAAGAGCATCATCCCAACAATGTAAAGCTCAGGAATATCGCAGACAAGAAATGAGGAATGTTCAAGGAATTTTAGTCAGTTGTAGAACATGACAAGGATGATTTACCTTGGAAAGCAATCAAATCATATTTGCTCCTTGTATTTGTGTGTTATCCTAAAAAATGTTACATTTATATTTACACATTTATAATCCGGAAGAGATCAGTTAGCATTTTAAAGAAAATATGGGTTAAGATTCAATTTATTGTAATAACTACGGTGTCATATACATGAAATTGCTTTTGCCTGCTGTAAGGCAGACAGATTCACTATTGGCAGAAATTGCCTGAAGCACTTTTGACAGTCAGAGTAGAAGAGTTCTCCCAGAGCCACCGAGAGTAGGTTCACCTCCAGCGCTTCCACAGCCACACAGAGTCCAGTCCAAACCACTGGCAACCTGAGCTCTAGATCTGAACCTCTGACACAATCAGGAATCCTTCAGCACCTTCGGAACTTCCTCGCATCCCAGTTTCAATACCTGGTAACCCCTCAGCCAGTTTTGAGCTAGTTTCCAAGTCAATAGCCCAGCACGAGTCTCCCATCAGCAGTCTCCAGCAGCCCACAGCCTCCATGGGTTCCTCACCTCGAGTCGCCAGCAGCCCGACGCATGCACTTGTCCCTCAGACAGAGAACTGCCTCACTGCTCTGCCACAGTGGTCACTTCTCAAGAATTAACTCCCCTGCTTCTCCTCAGACAGGGGATGGAATCCCTGTTTTCTGGTGCCTTGCGCCAGTCCTCTGCTCCCCTAGAGTCTGGAACCCCCTGTGGCTGCTTTCAATGAGAGGCGTGGCCATGCTGGGCACAGACCTAAGGGTAAGGGGATTTTTACATCAGTACTTACTCAGGAAACTGGCATAGTGTATAAGGGAGGAAGGGAAACAAGCAGTAATGGCATGAAACACAGAAATTAAAGAGTAGGAGGTGCTTATTGCTGTACAGCAAATAAAGGTCGATAAATCCCCTTGGCCTGACATGATATTCCCTCAGACCTTGAGGGAAACTAGTGACGAAATTGCATGGGCCTTGGCAGAAATATTTAAAATGTCCTTAGCCACGGGTGAGATGCCGGAGGATTGGAGGGTAGCTCATGTTGTTCCATTGTTTAAAAAAGGCTCCAAAAGTAAACCAGGAAATTACAGGTTGGTGAGCCTGATGTCAGTAGTAGGTAAATATTGGAAGGTGTTGAGATCTCGGGTATACAGGTATTTGGACAGCCAATAACTGATTAAGAACAGTCAGCATTGCTTTGTGCGTGATAGGTTATGTTTAACGAATCTTATGGAGTTTTTAAAGAGGAGGTTACAAAGAAAGTAGACAAAAGAAAGGCTGTGGATGTTGTCTACATGGACTTTAGTAAGGCCTTTGACAAGGTCCCACATCAGAGGTTAGTTCAGACACTAGGTATCCATGGAGAGGTTGTAAACTGGATTAGAAATTGGCTGAATGGGAGAAGACAGAGAGTGGAAGTGGATGATTGCTTCTCAGACTGGAGGCCTGTGATTAGTGGTGTGCCTTAGGGATCGGTATTGGGACTGTTAGAAACAGAAGTACCTTCACAGAAATTGCTCGAGACAAAAATTGAGAACAAAGAACATTTATTATACAACAATGAAAAGTTGGGTGCTTCCCCTTACCCTGGGAATACACACATACACTGGGGCTCACCCAACTTTTATACAGTTTATTTCAGTAGAGGCGCCTGCAAGCTCACACCAAGACACAAGAGAAACTTGTCCCTGAACTACTCTTTGCAGACGATGCCGCTTTAGTTGCCCATTCAGAGCCAGCTCTTCAGCGCTTGACGTCCTGTTTTGCGGAAACTGCCAAAATGTTTGGCCTGGAAGTCAGCCTGAAGAAAACTGAGGTCCTCCATCAGCCAGCTCCCCACCATGACTACCAGCCCCCCCACATCTCCATCGGGCACACAAAACTCAAAACGGTCAACCAGTTTACCTATCTCGGATGCACCATTTCATCAGATGCAAGGATCGACAACGAGATAGACAACAGACTCGCCAAGGTAAATAGCGCCTTTGGAAGACTACACAAAAGAGTCTGGAAAAACAACCAACTGAAAAACCTCAAAAAGATAAGCGTATATAGAGCCGTTGTCATACCCACACTCCTGTTCGGCTCCGAATCATGGGTCCTCTACCGGCATCACCTACGGCTCCTAGAACGCTTCCACCAGCGTTGTCTCCGCTCCATCCTCAACATTCATTGGAGCGCCTTCATCCCTAACATCGAAGTACTCGAGATGGCAGAGGTCGACAGCATCGAGTCCACGCTGCTGAAGATCCAGCTGCGCTGGGTGGGTCACGTCTCCAGAATGGAGGACCATCGCCTTCCCAAGATCGTGTTATATGGCGAGCTCTCCACTGGCCTCCGTGACAGAGGTGCACCAAAGAAGAGGTACAAGGACTGCCTAAAGAAATCTCTTGGTGCCTGCCACATTGACCACCGCCAGTGGTCTGATATCGCCTAAAACTGTACATCTTGGCGCCTCAGTTTGGCGGGCAGCAACCTCCTTTGAAGAAGACCGCAGAGCCCACCTCACTGACAAAAGACAAAGGAGGAAAAACTCAACACTCAACCCCAGCCAACCAATTTTACCCTGCAACCGTTGCAACCGTGTCTGCCTGTCCCGCATCGGACTTGTCAGCCACAAACGAGCCTGCATCTGACGTGGACATTTACCCCCTCCATAAATCTTCGTCCGCGAAGCCAAGCCAAAGACATTCTTCTGCCTCCTGGATAGGTTTGGCATTAGGCAATCCTACCTGCCTACGTGCTGTTTCTGTGAACTTGGAGGACCAGGGGGTATCCTGTCGGTGTCTCATCATGTCATTATCCTCATTGTCCTTATTCACAAACCTTTCTTTGTTCTAATTTACACCTTCCCAACTCTCAGGGCTACAACCTCTTCATATGAAGAACTTGCTAATACTGTCTAGGGCTTACTAATTACATATGCAAAACCTGCTAATTCTATCTAGGGCTAGAAGACCCTAATCTTATTCAGACTAACTCTACTTCCTACATTCTAATATCCATTTCTTATCCTGTTCATGCTGGGTTTATTAATTTACCCATATATCTATATTAGTTTCCTCATCTTCATATTTTTATATCAGTTTTACTCATCTCTCACAGGACCATGGGTTGTTCGATGATAATGTGGTAAATTGGATCAGCAAGTTTTGCTGATGACACGAACATTGGAGGCATTGTGGACAATGAAGAAGGCTTTCAAAACTTACAAAGGGATCTGTACCAACCAATTGGAAAAATAGGCCATAAAATGGCAGATGGAATTTAATGCAGACAAGTGTGAGGTCTTGCATTTTGGAAGGACTAACCAAGGTAGAATATACACAGTAAATGGTAGGGCACTGAGGAGTGCACAGGAACAAAGGGATCTGTGAATACAGGAACATAATTCCCTAAAAGTGGTGTCACAGATAGACAGGGTTGTGAAGAAAGCTTTTGACATCTTGGTCTTCATAAATCAAAGTACTTTATGGTGAGGTTGTACAAGACATTGCTGAGGCTAAATATGAAGTATTGTGTGCAGTTCTGGTCACCAAACTACTGGAAAGGTATCAATAAGATTTAAAAAATGCAGATATTTACTAGGATGTTGATGGGTCTTCAGGACATGAGTTACGGGGAAAAATTAAACAGGTTAGGACTTTATTCCTTGGAACATAGAAGAATGAGGGGAGATTTTTATAGAGTATATGTGAGTCGGGTGCTTTCCACAGATTAAAAGAGATAAATACAAGAGGACACAGCTTTAGGGTGCAAGGTTTAGGGGGAACAACACCCCAAATGGAAATACCACCATAACAGTCTTGTCCGAGTCTAATGTCAACATCCGAGCATCTGACAGCAGCTACATCAATGAAACAATCTCTCTATTCCATGCTCTGCAACAGCAAAATAATATAGGCACGTGGGCAGAAAATATTTTTAATATGCTTTCAAAGTTTCCTTAAAACAAAATATACCCTCACCAACTCGTGGGAAATCTTGACCAATGTTGGAGAATGAACAGTAAGGCTCTGGTCATCTCAAGAGGCTAATCACAAAAAGGGGAAGGATGGCACAGCATGCATTGGTCACCCTTAATCCTGAAAGATTGCGAGAAGGAAATAGGTGAGAAAAGGAAGACAGTTGTTTTAGAAAGTGAAGTTGCATCTTACAAATTATTTTTGAGATTCACTTAGATGACAGTATCGATTTGTTGTGTATCCAAAAGAACTAAGTCAGAGTGTTCCTTTTTGGATCTTGATGGATTTCACTTGAGCTCATTTTGTACATTATTTTTACATTCCAGAGTGAAATCTTCATTTTATGAGTCCTAACTAGATGATCTTACATCCTGTAAATATGAAGCAAGTGTACAAAAACATTGTGAAATAACAAACTTTTAACTTTTCCAGAACAACAATTGGAGTCTTCTTGTGTGGACCACAACCTCTGGCTAAAGCTTTAGAGCAATGTACGAACAAATACTCAGAGATCAACCCCTTGGGAGTTCACTTTCATTTCAACAAGGAGAATTTCTAGGTTTCAGGGAAAAAGAACTGGAAAAACCTAGGGCAGAAGGCAGATTTTAAAGGAACCTGGCTCTTCAACACAAATATTTGATTTTGTGGAACTGCAATGCCTTGAAGCTCATTGACATTCAGGCTTCAATTCTTCAGACTGGCATTTCCATGCATGTTGTGGACCAGCTCCACAGGCTCACTCTGCCTGATAAAATTACGGACGATTCTCTACCTGAGGTCCCTGGAACCTTTGTCAGCAAATTTCTCCTAGTCTGCAGAGATTTCTAGCATTTTCCATTTTGTTTTTACACTGCTTAGCTGCAGTAAGAATCAACAAAGTGGATTTTAGCATAATGTTTGATAATTGCAACTCATTAACACAATCAAGCCTTCTTATTACACATTTTAGTGTTAAACTACTTGAATCTACTGGCCCCAAGGCTTGATCCACAAACTTATATGAATGTTATAAAGACCTAGAAATTTAATGTTTTTAAGGAGGCAGAGATCTTTGTGAAATACACAAAAATGCTGAGAGAAATTCAGAAAGGATAACCAATGTTTCAGTCTTGAACCCTTTGTCATGGTATGAGCAAAAAGCAGGCCTGAAAATAAAAGTGAGGGTGAGGTAAGATGAGGCGGGAGGGGAAGGAGCACAGGTGACATATAGGTGAGAGGATACAAGAGAAATAATGGGCGAGGGGGTAGCTCTCTGAATGGAGAGGG